>NC_088405.1:36982579-37282579 GCF_034236695.1 Oncorhynchus nerka
CAGGTCTCTTACGACTGAAAATCTCTGGAGACCTGAAGATAGCTGTGCAGCGACAATCCCCATCCAACCTGACAGAGCTTAAGAGGATCTGCAGAGAAGAATGGGAGAAACTCCCCAAATACAGGTGTGCCAAGCTTGTAGCGTAATACCCAAGACCCGAGGCTGTAATCGCTGCCAAAGGTTCTTCAAAGTAAGGAGTAGAGTGTCTGAATACTTATGTAAATGTAATAGTTATTTTTATACATTTGCAAAAATGTTTAAAAAAAACCTTTGTTCTATCATTATGGGGTATGTGTGTAGATTGATGAGGAAATAAAACAATTCAATCAATTTTAGAAAAAGGCTGTAATGTAACATTTTGAAAAAGTCAAGGGGTCTGAATACTTTCTGAATGCACTGTACGAAGCTCAACGGGCCTAGACGCACAAAAGTTGCTTTGTGGTCTGATTGTGTTCAGATCTGTCTGACCACTTCAGGTGGTGGTCAGGGATGCATTATGTGCGGATTTCTCCTCAGTCTGGACACAATCAGACTACCGAAAGCGCATACAGTGGGCGACGTCATCAGCACTCCTCCCACAGGTCTCCAGAAAACGTGTGTTTTGGAACCGTGGCAACTTTTCGTTGATGGTGCTTCCAACAATAACTGCTTATTCCAGCTCAATAAACTCAAGAGAGATACGTGTGTATATTGTGGAGGCTAACACTAAGACTCGCTACTGATGAGGTGTCTCAGGTTGAACAGAGTGAGAGCCCAGCAGGTCTTGTGGGTTTGGCCCAGAGCTCACTGCTAGAATCCCCACCTCGTTCCAGTGGTGTCTTGGTCCAGCTCAGGATTCCACAACTTATTGGAAATTCTCTGAGCACCTTGGGGTATTTGTGGCGGAAGGCTGAAGCTTTTAAGGGCCTGAGGCGAGTTTACAAGTGAACTTGATGTTGGCATTGGTAGTGTTGGCATTGGTAGTGCAGCATATTTGTTGGGGATCTGCTTGCAGAAAGGTGCTGCTCAGAATCACTGATCTAAAATTCACCTTACATGCCAAATAACCACTCATTATGTGATCAAGTTGAGCAAATCTGTGTAGCACCTTCCTCAGGCTTATCTCCTCAAACATGCTGAGTGTTGAGAGGGATTGTGAGCTTTATGCATGTTCAGGTATTTATGTATTGAGCTATGTTGAGATTTTTCAACAGGTTCAAGCTTTTGAGTCAAACCCTGCAAGCCTACATCCTGTGCTTGCTTGTCCCCCTCTCTCCCTCTGGACGAGCTTCAATTATTTATACGTCTCGGCTAGCTAACTTGAAACCGATAACCCACATGCTATTTATACTTCATTTCAAGGAGCAAATACTAAACTCTAGGGTCGTGCTCGTGTCTCCAGTCAGCTACTGGTAGGCCCTGGTGGGAAAGGGAGGATGAGGAGTGGGGAGGCTTGCCCTAGGTGGGCCGAACCAGACAAGAGCAGCAGCCAGGCCTGAGCTGGGAGAAAGGGGTGGGACCAAGGATTGAATGCAGAGAGGTGGGCAATGCATACAGTATTAAGTAAGTGGGCTGGCTCCAGATACTCCTACTGATCACGGTGTCCCCAGGTCACTTTTTAAAAGGTTAGGAAACAAACACATTTAGTTATTTTTGTGAATTATCCCTTTCATTTATGGTAGAGAACGATGAAAGGTAAGAAAATGAGGCACAGTGAGAAAGAGAGAAGAATGAGAGATCTGAAATCAAACACGGCCCAATGTAGATTACGCTTAACAGTTTTATTTGGAATATTAAGACAATGAAGCATAAGCCAAGCACCAAGAGTGACAGCTACAAGTGTCGCATCATACGGCTCTTTAAAATGAACAGGTTATAATGGAAAGAAACAACTGTCTGAATGGTGAAGCAGATACACAGAATAACAAAGACACTGAAATGTGAACATTTGCACTCTCCAAATCCTTCCTGACAACAGTAAAAAAAAAAAATTATAATAATGGAACGGCGATATTCGTCTGACCAGAGTTTTTTTTTAAAGTCTGTGGCAGTGCCTGCGGCCCCAGATATGAAAGGGCTCGTGATTGGTCAGAATGAATAAGGCAGTCTGGGAACACAATGGTGCTGTAGAATGACAACCATTAGTCCCCATCATTGTCAAGTCCTGTTGCCACGGCACCCACATAGCAACCGATGTGCACATACAGCATTAAAGTGACAAGAGGATTGCGACCATTGTTACAGTACACTCCATTGCATATAAGGGAGAAGAATAATGAAAAATAATAATTCTTTAGTCATACATCTTTTCATTTTTCCCCCCTCGTTTGCATATAGCATTTTTACCCAGCTTTCCAAAAAAAAATAGGGGAAAGATGAGAATAAAACTTGTATTTTTCCTCTAAGAGCTGAAACCTTGATCCAGGCCAGGGGTCGTGATGTGGTCAAACAGGGTTGGCTGGTGATATGACCTGCCTGTCTCAGATTTATAACAAGTAAGTTGAGAAGAGATCCTGGAACTAGCCTAACATTGGGCCTGCCTGAGAATAGGTGGACAAGAGGCATTGTTCATAGGGGGGGGGTACCCCTCACAGCAGACTCCACATCCCCTCCACCACACACACAGACACACACACACACACACACACACACACACGAGTCTGCAACTCCACAGAACATAAATCTGTCCTCCAACATTGCTTGTGATGTATGAACACAAATGAAATACTCCACTCACACCCACATCTCCACCTTGAACAAATAAAACACAAACACGCGCACAGACAATTAAAGTGCCATTACTTCAACAAATCCCTAAACCCCCCCTCGCCCCCCATTCCCACAGCAGGAAACCGGGCCTTCAATGGTACATTGTGTGACTAAGGCGCTACTCTCTTTTAATGCTAACTTTAGCCTAGCTCCCAAACAGGGCTGGGGCGGCCGCAGAACGTGGAGGGGAAAGCAGCCACCAGCATAAACAAGAGCCCCTAAGTCCCCTCCACATATCCCAGCAGCATCAGCAGGGTCATGTTGAGGATGTGGTCAGAGAAAGAGAGGGGCACCCATTAGGAAACACAGTGGCCCTTTATGCGCACAGCACAGTAAATGTAGATCTTGGTGAGGTACATTTAGCCAGTGATTAGTGCCAGTAGGCCATTGCCGTAGCATGATAGACAGGTGGCAAAGAGTAGGTGTGTGTGCGTGCGTGGGTAAGAGACTGTGTGTGTGCGCAGGAGAGTGAATTTTGAACAGCTATCCCATACAAGATGTCAGGGTGATAGACAGACATGGATGTGGATATAGAACATACAAGTGCACATGCAAGTGACTTATATGTCAACCTATTTTTTCCCCCTTCAAACAGTCCTCCATAGCCCTTCATAGATCATACAAATGGGTGATTTTCACATGCAATCTCCAAGCTTTCTGAAAACAAAGTAAGTTCTGTCTGATTGGGTTTAGGCCACAGAAGAGAGAGGGAGGGAGGGATGGATGGATATGAAAAAGAGCATCTAGTTGATTTAACTATCACACACATGCCTCAATTATACCATTGACAATGACACCCTTTCCTGCCCTTCTGCCCCCAAACCATAACACATACCCACACATCACATTACCTTTCATTAGTACACTGTGAACGTAGCACAAAAGGGCTTGGCAGAGGCCAGAGCAGTTGCAAGACAGAGGTGTAAGATGATGGGGGCTCGTCTCTGTTTCTACCTGGCAACATCGCCTGCCCTGTAGGCTTAAAATGTTTGTTCAGTTGAAATCAAATTCAGGATGGTAATTTTAAAGAGCCCTAGAGACATAGTGGCGAGCAATACTACTAAAAACAATGCAGCTTGTGTGCAACACCGTTGAATAACAGAGCTTTGGTCACAGACACTCAGAGATGGTCATGAATAAGCTAATAATATGCATTCATTGCATTTTCATTCATGATCCTCCCCCTCTGGTAACACACACACACACACACACAATGCGTGTTGGGTAGTTAAAATAAACATATTCCCAGCCATTCAGAGAGACGGGATTCAAGTTACCTATCCAACCAGGATAAAAATCACTGATATCACACCGATAATTTGTAAGAATTATATTTGTATACATTTGCAGATAGTATTTCCATATACTGGTACTCCTCATTTCTTATCTTTTTTTTCTCCATAGATTTGACAGACTCGTGCCTGTGTGTCGCTATAGGTGTGCCGTTCTAAAACATGTCCAGTGTAGAAGCCCTCCAGGACCTGACGCTGCCTTGCCCAACCTATCCAGCCACCTATAAAACCCAATGACTTTTGGAAGTGAAGCCAATAAATTATTCTAGACAGCAGTGGCGGCTGTTGGGAGGAGCTTTTGGAGGACGGGCTCATTGTTATTGCTGGAATGGAATAAATGGAACGGTATCAAACACCTCAAAGATACGGGAACCAAGTCTGACTCCATTAATTCCATTCCAGCCATTACAATAAACCCATCCTCCTATAGCTCCTCCCACCAGCCTCCACAGCTAGACAATGGAGTAGTGTATTCACTTCTAGCTAGCTAGCTAACATTGACAATATTTTCTTGATGAAATAGAAATGTGAAAAATGTAAATATATATATATATATATAAAATATTGAATGTGCACCAATGAACAGAGCTCTTCATCCCCTGCTCCACATCATTAATTTTCCTCCTCCTCATCCTCCATTTAAGGGCTACATGAGTGGGAAGTGCTGCTGGAGTATTCTATGCACCAGGCTCAAGAGTTTAAAGTAGATCAGGAGGCTCTATGAAAGGCACATAGGTTACGCTTTGTTGTATTCGTCTTCCTGATGCAAGCTCTCACAATATGCTGGGTTATTACGGGCATGGCTAGCAGCAGTGACAAATCGCATATCAAATGTAGCTCCTTCGGGTACTAATACTATAAAGCGGGATTGTGGCTGTAATGTGTAAAGCGGAGTCAAGTTAACTGTATAATGTCAGTGGTCTGTGGAGGGTGCAGACATGAATTATATGAACCCTGAGCAGCATGGAGGATGCCACAGAGAGAGATAAGAGACACCATGAAGGCAGAACACAGGTCCAGAAACAAACCAGACCCTGAGACAATAACCAGTGTGTGTGTGTCTTCAAAAACTGCACGCACAGTTAAAGTGCCTGTTCTGTAGCCAGTTTGAGCCACCGGCAGACAGGTGTGAGAAAACAACCACCAGGACAAATATCATTAGTATTGTTCCATTAGAAGAACCGTACACTTGTGCCAACACAGTGGTGGTGGGAGACAACGATTATGCTTCGAGAAACGACAGTGAGGATATCTAAAAGCCAAGGACTCGCAGTGCCAACACACACTGCTGTGTATGCCTCGCCCCCTACAGGCCTACAGGTGTACGCTGTAGCAGCACCTTTGGACCTGGCCGCGTTCCACATTGCCTTTGGGGCGAAGAACTACTGGACAGCACCCTTAAACAGCACCTTATTTCAGACATAGGCCTACTCAATGATGCTTGATGATGGCTGGGTATGTGTCTGTACGACACTGTCCACCAAGCGGGCCCTAGCGAACTGCAGTAGAAGTTTTAGTTGCAGCAAACCCCCCCCCCCCCTCTCTCCAGTAAAGCCACTGTCAACTCCACACCTCAAGCCTCACGATGCCCGCCAGGCATTCTTCTAGTCGCTTGATCAAGCAACAGGAAAAAAAAGGAAGGATAGAAAGTATGAGTGAACTGTACAACATAGCTAGCTAACCATGTGGGCCTAGATCGAGACTGGGGGGAGGGGTGAGGGGGGCCATGCAGGCAGCTCATGCTGTGGGATCAGGCAGACACTTGACAGAATGAAACAGGAGAGAGGGAGACCAAGCATGAAGGCTTATGCTCTCCCTTTCAGAATCTTTTCAATAGTAAAAATGTGCTTGCCAGACAGCATTATACTGAATATAATAGATATGTAATTCCATGTGATGTAAGTAGTAATAAGTAAAACAAAGAGATTAGAATGAATCTTGGATAGATCACCTTACCTAACTCCTTCCCTCCAGTTACCCCTCCCTGCCTGACTGAAAAGTGCCATGTTCAGTATTACCTCCTGATTGGCTGGGAGTTTTTCCTGTTTTGACTAAGCCCGCGGCGGCACGCACAGGCCGCCAGAGCCCCGCCACTATTTGATCTTGAGTGGCGGCTCCCTCTCCAGCCAGCGCACACGCACTTTCTGTTTGTAGTGATACTCCTTGAGGAAGTCCTGCAGGGCCGGGGGCAGTGGCAGGCCGCCGATGCCGTCGTACGTGGTCCGGGGGCAGATGGCGGCGCGTGCCAGGTGCTGCAAGCCGAAAGGGAAGGCCCGGTGGAGTGGCGCCGTGAGCAGCGGCTCAAAGAACATGCAGGCGCTGGGGTCCTTGTAGTGCTCCAGTAGGCCTGTGACGGTGGATGAGTGGAACACGCAGGGGTCGTGGGCATCGAAGCTGAAGTTGTGGTTCCACTGCTCGATGCGGGCATGCAGCGAGCGGTTGTAGCGGCGAAAGCTGACCGAGAACAGGTAGTCCTCCTGGGCCGAGTCTCGCAGCAGGAAGGTGCCCTCAGGCCGTCCATCCAGCAGCGCCTCCGCCTCGTAGCGGTCCATCACGCCCCAGTAGCAGGGCAGTGCAGTGATCTGCAGCAGGTCCGGTACCAGGCAATGGATGTAGTCAATCTGCGTGTGCACCTTCCATGGCCCAGGCTGGTTCCGGCTCAGATTGCCATCCCCGGACGCGTGCCGCTGCTTGGGCCTCAGGGCCTGCAGGCATAGGGTAGTTGAGTCCTCCTCCGAGTCACAGTCAGCCAACTGGGCTGTAGCCCCCCCGAGCACCTGCACCGATACCCCCACTCCTGAGCAGCAGGCCGCGGTGCCCCGGGCCTCCCCAGAGGCCTCTGCAATGCCGGGGGCCATCTTTGGTCCCAGTTTGTACAAAGAGGAGCCCTGCGCCAAGGCCTCCAGGGTGTGAATCTGGGCGTTGGGTGGGGGGTCCACTCCCTCTTCAATGCTGAGCCTGCGGCGTTCGCGCAGACGCTCCTCCTCGTCCTCGGGGGAGGGGTGGGCGGTGTCGAAGGCGTCAAGCAGAGCCGTGGAGGAATGCGGGCTGACGGGCGCCGTGTGCTGCTTGATCAGGTGCCACTTGTTGGCCAAGTCCGAGCCCTGGGGGAAGGGACAGGTCTCCAGCATCAGCTCTGTCAGGTGGATCTTGCGCTTCGAGATGGTGGGGGTCTTGGAAGAGTGCGAGCGGCGGCGGGGGGGCAGGGGGAGACACAGGCCCACTGTATCGCTAAGCCGCTGGCGCAGGGAACGGGCGCTCAGACTGCGCCCCCCGCCCCCTGAGTCCCCCATTTCCTGGATAGAGCTGACTCCGTAGCGACGGTCCCTCCGACCAGCGGCCCCGCGCGCGCGCCCTGACCACCTGTCTGTATCCATGGAGCTCTGAGTCTTAGTGGAACATGAATGTTTTTTCTTGCCCCCCCAAGGTGCATGGCGTGAGTACGAGTCTCTCCGGGCCACAGGGACTCCTCCACGACCCCCCCTCGCATCCTCACTGTCTTTGCTGTCTATGGTGATCTCCACTATCTGGGGGATGTCCGACACACAGTTGTGACGTCGTCCCCCAGTAACCATGGGGAGCGGCAAGAGGCTTCGGGGCAGGCTAGAGGCCCGAGAAGCCTGGGCCTCGCCTGAATTGCCTCCCCGTCCCAGGTCCACCACACAGTGCATACCGTCCACCTCCACCACGCTGTTCTCTGTACTGGGTCCCGCACTGTCGCTGTGGAAGAGGGTCTGGCATCGGCTCCTCAGGTTGCTCCACATCTTGCCCACTTTCTCCATGGATAGGAGACCAAGACCTGCCAGACAGATGGACACATCAAATTAGACCAGTTATAGGGTACAGGAATCTCACAATCCATGGCCTACATTACTATACAATTGCAGAATTTAACATAAAAATTTTGTTACGCCTAAACAATAGCTATGTTTCCACCCAATTAAATAGCAAATGTGCCTACTCTGCTCTTGGTACCTGCGCTCTAGCCAACAGCTCACAGATAAAGTAGGCTGTGTGGGTTGTCGAGTTTACATGAGATTATTATGGATAATGGATAAGACCCTGGATATTTATTGGAAAGCAACATCAAGCTCATCAATGTGCACTTTCATCACCCTGTGAAGTTCATCATAACTTATTTCATATGTAGCCTAATAAAGTGCATGCTTTCCCGAGTCATAGTGGGAGGTCCAAACACCATATCACCACATGACTCCAAATTTACTTCGATACGATGGTTATTCTATCAATATTTGAGCATAAAGGCGTTTCTACCTCAATTTCCCACATAATTAAATTTTAGACACAAAAAGATCCCACCATGTCGAACAAACAAACTGTCAGTATTTAAAAAATTACACTGAAACTTCATGTTTCTGTCACAGCTGTCGTGAGAATTTTTTATACTATATGACTTTACTTGAATAAAAACTGTGGATGGAAATGTGGTTACCGTAGCAATTCAATGGTAGTGATCCTAGAGACAAAATTTGGGTGTGGGGGAAATTGGGTGATTCTTTGCACGTGGGATTCTTGCACAGGAATGTCTTGTGTGTGAGAGAGAAAGTGGGCTAGTTGGAGCTGTAAAGTGAGTGAGGAGTTGCCAGGCAGACGTGCAGGGACACAAGGCCACGCCTGCACCCAGCTGATCTGCTGGTATGTACCGTATTACAACGTCCATCTGGACCTGACCAAGAACTTTCCCTTTCACAACAGTGTAGACAGCCAGCACAAACACGCACACAGACACTAAATTCATCAGTGTGCATGGACAATACTAGGTTCTTGAGCGCAGTGACCCCAAACTGCCTTCAAAATGGTTTGCCTCTCCAAGATCATGTTTAGTCTAATAGAATTAACATGTGACCGCCAGCTCTCTTCCCTCCTTACCAAAGGTAATGGATCTCTTTCACACTGCATTTCCTTCCTACTGAACACATTGATTATTGACTTTAAACCTTTAGTAATTTAATAAGGAGGTCAGAGACCTAGCCGTGTGGTGCCAGGACAACAACCTCTCCCTCAACGTGATCAACACAAAGGAAATGATTGTGGACTACAGGAAAAGGAGGACCGAGCACACCCCCATTCTCATTGACGGGGCTGCAGTGGAGCAGGTTGAGAGCCACAAGTTCCTTGGTGTCCACATCACCAACAAACTAACATGGTCCAAGTACACCAAGACAAAACCTATTCCCCCTCAGGAGACTGAAAAGATTTGGCATGGGTCCTCAGATCCTCAAAAGGTTTAACAGCTGCACCAGAGAGCATCCTGACTGGTTGCATCACTGCCTGGTATGGCAACTGCTCGGCCTCCGACCGCAAGGCACTACAGAGTAGAGGTCGACCGATTAATCGGAATGGCCGATTAATTAGGGCCGATTTCAAGTTTTCATAACAATCGGAAATCTGTAATCTTTACACCTTTATTTAATCTTTATTTTACTAGGCAAGTCAGTTAAGAAAACATTCTTATTTTCAATGACGGCCTAGGAACGGTGGGTTAACTGCCTCGTTCAGGGGCAGAATGACAGATTTTTACCTTGTCAGCTCAGGGGATTCAAACTTGCAACCTTACAGTAAACTAGTCCAACGCTCTAACCACCTGATTACATTGCACTCCACAAGGAGACTGCCTGTTACGCGAATGCAGTAAGCCAAGGTAAGTTGCTAGCTAGCATTAAACTTATCTTAGAAAATACAATCAATCAATTATAATCACTAGTTAACTACACATGGTTGATGATATTACTAGTTTATCTAGCGTGTCCTGCGTTGCATATAATCGATGTGGTGCGTATCGTTGCTCCAATGTGTACCTAACCATAAACATCAATGCCTTTCTTAAAATCAATACACAGAAGTATATATTTTTAAACCTGCATATTTAGCTAAAAGAAATCCAGGTTAGCAGGCAATATTAACCAGGTGAAATTGTGTCACTTCTCTTGCGTTCATTGCACGCAGAGTCAGTGTATATGCAACAGTTTGGGCCGCCTAATTTGCCATAATTTTACGCAATTATGACATAACATTGAAGGTTGTGCAATGTAACAGGAATATTTAGACTTATGGATGCCACCCGTTAAGACAAAATACGTAAAGGTTCCGTATTTCACTGAAAGAATAAACGTCTTGTTTTCGAGATGATAGTTTCCGGATTCAGCCATATTAATGAAATAAGGCTCATATTTCGGTGTGTTATTATGTTATAACTAAGTCTATGATTTGATAGAGCAGTCTGACTGAGCGATGGTAGGCAGCAGCAGGCTCGTAAGCATTCATTCAAACAGCACTTTTGTGCGTTTGCCAACCAATCAAAACCCGAGATTAGACTGGTGTAACCGATGTGAAATGGCTAGCTAGTTAGCGGGGTGCGCTAATAGCGTTTCAAACGTCACTCGCTCTGAGACTTGGAGTGGTTGTTCCCCTTGCTCTGCGTGGGTAACGCTGCTTCGAATGGTGGCTGTTGTCGTTGTGTTGCTAGTTCGAGCCCAGGGAGGAGCGAGGAGAGGGACGGAAGCTATACTGTTACACTGGCAATACTAAAGTGCCTATAAGAACATCCAATAGTCAAAGGTTAATGAAATATAAATGGTATACCTGGGAATATTGAAGACTAATGTTAAAAGGAACCACCAGCTTTCATATGTTCTCATGTTCTGAGCAAGGAACATAAAATGTTAGCTTTCTTACATGGCACACTTTTTCACTTTGACTTTCTTCTCCAACACTTTGTTTTTTCATTATTTAAACCAAATTGAACATGTTTCATTATTTATTTGAGGCTAAATTGATTTTATTAATGTATTACATTAAGTTAAAATAAGTGTTCATTCAGTATTGTTGTAATTGTCATTATTACAAATAAATAAATAAATAAAAAATCGTCCGATTAATAGGTATTGTCTTTTTTTGGCGTTGAAAAATCATAATCGGTCGACCTCTACTACAGAGGGTAGTGCGTACGGCCCAGTACATCACCGGGGCCAAGCTTCCTGCCATCCAGGACCTCTATACCAGGCGGTGTCAGAGGAAGGCCCTAAAAATTGTCAAAGACTCCAGCCACCCTAGTCATAGACTGTTCTCTCTGCTACCGCACGGCAAGCGATACCGGAGCGCCAAGTCTAGGTCCAAGAAGCTTCTAAACAGCTTCTACCCCCAAGCCATAAAACTCCTGAACACCTAATCAAATGGCTACCCAGACTATTTGCATTGCCCCCCCTCTTCTACGCTGCTGCTACTCTCTGTTATTATCTATGCATAGTCACTTTAATAACTCTACCTACATGTACGTATTACCTCAATTACCTCTACATTGGTGCTCCCGCACATTCAGACTGTACCGGTACTCCCTGTATATAGCCCCACTATTGATATTTACTGCTGCTCTTTAATTATTTGTTATTCTTTCTCTTACTTTTTGGGGGGTGTATTTTCGTAAAATACATTGTTGGTTAAGGGCTTGTAAGTAAGCATTTCAATGTAAGGTCTACACCTGTTGTATTCGGCGCATGTGACAAATACAATTTGATAATACTGTAATATATGTCATTTAGCAGACGCTTTTATCCTAAGCGACTTAGTCATGTGTGCATACATTTTTTTGTATGTGTGGTCCCGGGAATTGAACCCACGACTCTGGCGTTACAAGTGTCATGCTCTACTAACTTAGCTACAAAAAGACCTCTAGTAGTGGGAGATCTGATCTCCAAACTGCCATGGTGTACTCTCAGTTTCCCACCCTCTCACATTTGCAGAGATACCATTGCTGTCCTGTGTAGCTCTGTTGGTAGAGCATAGCGCTTGTAACGCCAGGGTAGTGGGTTCAATTCCCGGAACCACCTAAATGTAAAATGTATGCACGCATGACTAAGTCGCTTTGGATGAAAGTGTCTGCTAAATGGCATATATTATTATTATATATTTTTGCCCCAGTTACATAACATAGTTGCCCCATTTAGCCTAGATGAGCCAAGCAGAGCAGGCTCTACAGTCTGCTTCCTACAACAGTGAAACACAGACAGAGTAAAACCTCTGTTTCAATAGAGATACAGGGATTTTGCAGTCAGCTGCAACGGCGTTAAGATGCCAGAGGAATCAGGCCCAGACTCGGCACATGACTGATTATGTTGATTTACCAAGGCCTATCCCCCTGGCCTAGAAAAGCCTATGACTATTGCTAATACCACTCATGACATCCAAAGCTAAAACCAGATGATTTCTCTTAACATTAACATCTTTTAAATGTATTTTTACGAAGGACTTTTTTTCTTCAAACGTTGCCTTAATTTAACCAGGTAAATCACTGACAACAGATGCTCTTTTACAATAATGACCGGACCAAGATGGAGCACAATTAGGGGAATGATGTGTCCAATTGTCCTGAGTCAGAGGTGGTCAGAGGTGGTGAAGACAAAATGACTGCATAGCGTCATGTATTCTAAAAGGCACGAGATTTGACTAGTATGTCATGTTTGGTAGAAGACGCCGCAAACATAACTCTCGTGATATAGGCATTTGATAGAAGTAGTAGTGGGTACAAATACCGGTATCCATAATACATCACGATGTTGTCCAAAATAATTGTTGCATTCGACAAAACATTCAAGCCAGTATGAAATGTCACCTGCTACAGACCTGCATAGACTGTGGTAGAAATTGATATAAGATGGATGTAGGCCTAATGTAGGGCCCTATAAGAATCTGCGTTGCGGAAGACACGGACGGAATCCAGACATTTAAACGTAATTCAATGATATTCAAAAATGTATTCAAAAATGCATTAATTCTGTCTGGCAGAATTATATCATGATTATTTGTATCAATCCAGTGGCTATTCGTTTTGCGAAAATCTGCAATCACATGAGCGCTCCAGAAACACTGCTAACCAAATAACGGTCTCTGGCTCGTGCTCACTTGCATTAAAAAGATAGGCCTAACTACACACCACATTTTTCTGATACCACAAAAGTGGTCTCCTGATGTGATTTAAGCAGTTGTGGACTTAGAACTTCACTTTGTGGTTTTCTATAAAAAAAAGGGTGACATTTGAAAAAACAGAATGAAGCAGAAAATAACAGATTTTATAGGGCCCCTACAAATTATGGATAGGCATGACATTTTTGACTGTTCCGAGTACTCAGATGATTTTTTTCAAGTACTCAAATATATTTAAATTTCATTATTGACCCGTTTCAGAAAGCTGTGCGTATGACGGAAGTCACTACTTCACAGGAGAGGCATTTGAATGTTCAAAAAAATCCTGTTTATGTGCCGTAATAACAAACGTGTATGTAATCTGTAAATATAAATAAAATGTGAAATCACAAAACTGTTTAGAAACAGAGAAAATACAGAACATTGCACAGCCACGATTGGTTGAGATAATGAGGGGCCGGGACATTCACGAGAAAAAGCATCCATTCTGTCATGCAAGGCTTCTGTCAATTTTTATTTTTTAAATGTTACCTTTATTTAACGAGGCAAGTCAGTTAAGAACAAATTCTTATTTTCAATGATGGTGGGTTAACTGCCTGTTCAGGGGCAGAATGACAGATTTGTACCTTGTCAGCTCGGGATTTGAACTTAACCTTTTGGTTACTAGTCCAACGCTCTAACCACTAGGCTACTCTGCCACCCCAATGGCACATCCTGCTCTCTGCTACCATGGATATTTGAAAGATCCGTTGGATTTACTCATATGGACAACATGCAAAGTGTAGCTACAGCTTTCAATACCAGAGTTGTCCTGAATACAGCTGCTGGTATCGACACAGCTGTCTTCTGTAGCAAAAGCAGTCTGGACTGGTTGAAGCAGAGTGGGAAGGATTATCTTGAAAGTGTTTCAGTCTGCTGTGAATCATCTGAGCCCATACACAGGTAAGAGTCTACAGTTAAAATGCCAAGATAGCTACATGTGCATTCGTTATTCTCTCAACTGTATCGGAAAGCAGTTTTCATTGCTAACTATTGTTAGCTAGCTAGCAGTTGCATACAGGTAACGTTATAGCTAGCTAGCGGAGCTGGCCAGTTGCATTCTGATTGCTGATGTGCTATCTTTTTCCTTTTCATGTATGCCAATTTGTCATGTTTAACTAGCTAACTACAGAAAATTGCCACTGTGGTGAAAATCCTATCCGGTTAGAAAGCTAATGAAACCCCATGTTAAGTGATAGGGACACATGCTAAATTGGAAGGGACAGCTAAATTAAGTGACAGCTAAATATCTAGATATTGGATTACAGATTGTTTTTTTACATGTTCAACTAGCTTACTAGCTAGATGAATACCGTTTACATCTAACCAACTGGTAATTGTGAGGCTAAATGTTTGCTAAACCAAGCTAGCTATCTTGTAGTTTCTGCATTGCCATTGTTGGGCTGGAAGCAGGTTGTGTGTACAGGGCATTTTAGTACAGCTGTAACAGTAAATAGGCAATAACCTATAGGATATTAATACATTTATGTCTTAACATATTTTTCTGGAATTTGTCTTTCAGGATAAACCTGTTCACCACCAGTACAAGGACATGATCGAGGGTGAACAAGCAACAATTCAGGTATTTTGTCTTTGTACTTTGAGCTTATTGCTTGAACTTGGGGGTCAATGAATGTTATGGCAAGTATGCAAGGCTTTAATGTCTTGTCTATTTTTGCCTGCTTTCCCCCTTCACAGCTTCAATTGTCTGGAGCCTGGTGTTGTGGCCAAGGAACTTTCACTCTGATGGAAGCAGGTTTCAGTTGCCAATGTAAAAGAAAAAAAATCTAACTATTTCACATTTTGGAACATTAGATTGAAAAGAGTTGGCGGTTCACATTTTTAGAACAAGGCCTGCACTGGAAAAAAGGAAGAGTTGTGCCGTTCTGCCTACCGCTGTTGTCCTGCCCCATTATTTGCCTGTTTGTGGCATGCCGGTTAGCTTGTATGATTCTTGCCATTCTCCTTCGAACTCTCATCAACAAGCTGTTTTCACCCACAGGACTGCTGCCGACTGGATGTTTTTTGTTTGTAGCACCATTCTCGCTCCAAGTCGCATAGGTCACTCATTTTGCCCATTCTAACATTCAATCGAAAAGTAACGGGACGCCTGTCTGCCTGCTTTATATAGCAAGCCATGGCCATGTGACTCACTGTCTGTAGTAGCAAGCCATTTTCGTGAATGGGGTGGTGTACCAATACTTAACAAAAAATATGTTTCATGAGTTGAAATAAAAGATCCCAGAAATGTTCCATATGCACAAAAAGCTTATTTCTCTAAAATGTTGTGCACAAATTTGTTTACGTCCCTGTTAGGGAGAATTTCTCCTTTGCCAAGATAATCCATCCGCCTGACAGGTGTGGCATATCAAGAAGCCGATTAAACAATGATCATTACACAGGTGCACCTTATGCTAGGGACAATAAAAGGCCACTGAAATGTAAACACAATGCCACAGATGTCTCAAGTTTTGAGGGAGTGTGCAATTGGCATGCTGACTACAGGAATGTCCACCAGTGAATATTAATTTCTCTACCATAAGCCGCATCCAATGTCATTTTATAGAATTTGGCAGTAAGTCCAACCAGTCTCATAATTGCAGACCACATGTAACCACGCCAGCCCAGGACCTCCACATCCGGCTTCTGAGACCAGCCACCCGGATAGCTGATGAAACTGTGGATTTGCACACCCAAAGAATTTCTGCACAAATGGTCAGAAACCGTCTTAGGGAAGTTCATCGGTGTGTGTGCTCATCGTCATCACCAGGGTCATGACCTGACTGACTTCAGTGAGCAAATGCTCACCTTCGATGGCCACTGGCACACTAGAGACGTGTGCTCTTCAACTGTACAGGGCAGATGGCAGACTATGTATGGCGTCGTGTGGGCGAGCGGTTTGCTGATGACAATGTTGTGAACAGAGTGCCCCATGGTGGCGGTGGGGTTATGATATGGGCAGGCATTAGCTCCAGACAATGAACACAATTGCATTTTATCATTGGGAATTTGAATGCACAGAGATCCCCATGTCACAAGGACCTGTACACAGTTCCTGGAAGCTGAAAATGCCCTAGTTTTTCCATGGTCTGCATACTCACCAGACATGTCACCCATTGAGCAAGTTTGGGACGCTCTGGATCGACGTAGGAGACAGCCCGTTCCAGTTCCCGCCAATATCCAGTAACTTCACACAGCCATTGAAGAGGAGTGGGACAACATTCCACAGGCCACAATCAAACCCGGACGGCCAAACCCGGACGAAGCAGGGCCAAATTGTGCTCCGCCCTATGGGACTCCCAATCACGGTCGGTTGTGATACAGCCCGGGATCGAACTCGGGTCTGTAGTGACGCCTTAGACAGCTGTGCCACTCGGGAGGCCCAATTCCTATCATTTGTATCTACAATGTTTGTTTGGTTACGGTAATTTCTGTGAATGCATTCAATATACTGCATCATTATTCCAGTCTTTTACCATTCTCATTGTTGGAGTAGACAGGTTGCTTGCAGAGCGCACAACCTATGCTACACTTGTGAGGCACAAGTTTTGATTTATTTCATTCCATTTACGAGTTGTCAATTTAGTCATTGTCTTAGTTTAGAGCGCTCCTGTAAATTTTGAGTAAGGACGCACACCTGATTACGCATATAAGTAGGCTTATAGGCTACCTGACCTGCGAGCAAATGTAGGCATATAAATGTGCCCATTTGGGGAGCTGATAGTATTTCTGATTAGCTTAACACACCACCACTAATGAGCTGTGGAGCTTCTCAAAGTAATGTGTTCTTCACCTCAAACAGCAAGCAACGGAAGTCTGTTTTTACATCGGATAGAGCATGACAAAAGTTCCTCAATATATTCTAAATATCTTTACAGCCCTCTCCTTTTCAATAACCACTCAGCGTGAAAGGGAAAAATGTCATGCTCTGATCCAGTGGAAATTTCATAAAATAGGCCTGATTACTTCTTATCCCTTGCACAAATAGCCTACAACTGTTGCTGTCCAGAGCTCACTGGCCCGGGAAACTTGGAGTTCAGACCCAAGTTAATAGTTGATACAATATTTCAAGTTGGTTGCAGACAGGCCATGCGTAGCCAATGTGATTTATAGGATATTCGTTTTTTTCTACTTTCTACCTGCAGGCTGCAATGTTTTTATTTGTTGGCTTTATGTAGGCTATTTTTACATAGTTGGCAATGGAAGTTACTTTTTAGGTTTGTACAATTTCATTAGGATTTGGATAGAATTTGGATTTAACCACGACAATGGTTGAGATACGAAGACATTATTATAAATTAAATTAAAATGTTCCACAAAAAAGTGTATTTGAAAACCATAACTGGCACGCGGAGCGGTAGAAATGGTAAGATAAATTGTCATTCCACATGAGAATGGTTGCCGACTCCTCACGTAGCCTATTACGGGCCACTTCAGGGGAGTGACGACAGAATCTGCAAAAGCTAGCAGGAGTGGGAGGATGGTCGGGTCAGGTTACATTTTTTCCTTCTGGTTATCTTGATCTCTGGCTCCTTCGAGTCATGGGTGTCTTATTTAATCAAGCAGTGTCCTTAAAGCATGTGACAAGCTCAATACATATAGTTAATTTTATTAAAAACACACTTGAACTCTGTGAAGCATTTATTTGGGCTGCAATTTCTGAGGCTGGTAATGAACTTATCCTCTGCAAAAGGTTGGGTCTTCCTTTCCTGTGGCTGTCCTTATGACAGCCAGTTTCATCATAGGGCTTGACGGTTTTTGCGACTGCACTTGAAGGTTCAAAGTTCTTGAAATTTTCCGGATTCTGACCTTCATGTCTTAAAGTAATGATGTTGTTGTTCTTTGCGAATTTGAGCTGTTCTTGCCAGAATATAAATTTGGTCTTTTACCAAATAGGGCTATCTTCTGTATGCCACCCCTACCTTCTCACAACACAACTGATTGTTTCAAATGCATTAAGGAGAAAGAAATTCCACAAATTAACTTTTAACAGGGCACATCTGTTAATTTAAATGCATTCCAGGTGACAACCTAATGATGCTGGTTGAGATAATGCCAAGAGTGTGCAAAGTTGTCATCAAGACAAAGGGTGGTTACTTTAAATATATTTGGATTTGTTTAAACACTTTTTGGGTTACATGATTCCATGTGTGTTATTTCATAGGTATGTCTTCACTATTATTCTACAATGTAGAAAATAGTCAAAAATCAAGAAAAACCCTTGAATGAGTAGGTGTGTCCAAACTTTTGACTGGTACTGTATATGGAAAAATACACCATTTAAAATTGACAAATTGATTGGTCAAAAGAGCAGACGATTTTCGGTCAACCAATATTTTTGTTGGGTCGGGGACAGCCCTCCTAACCAATTCTAAATGGCACTAGCAGTTCGCAAAGTAGCTTAAGTGGGAAATAGACGGGATGCAATTATTCCAAAACTGCAGCTCATTGTTGGAACACATTTTCCTACTTCAATCCATTTGTGATAAAACTGTAGTCGATCGTCTCATTGCTGCAACTCCCCAACGGGCTCGGGAGAGGCAAAGGTGGAGTCATGCGTCCTCAGAAAAATGACCCGCCTCCTTAACCTCTTACCTCTACCTGGGACGCTTGCGTCCCAACTAGAGCTCTGGAAATGCAAATGCGCTACGCTAAATGCTAATAGTATTAGTTAAAACTCAAAAGTTCATTAAAATACACATGCAGGGTATCAAATTAAAGCTACACTCGTTGTGAATCCAGGCAACAAGTCAGATTTTTAAAATGCTTTTCGGCGACAGCATGAGAAGCTATTATCTGATAGCATGCACCAATACACTACAACAGAAAAGCACAGCAGGGGACGTAAACAAAATAATTAGCATTTCGGCGTTACACAAACCGCACAATAAAATAGAAAACAGTCATTACCTTTCACCATCTTCTTTGTTGGCACTCCTAGATGTCCCATAAACACTATTGGGTCTTTATTTCGATTAAATCGGGCCATATAAAGCCAAGATATCGTTATATGTAGACTGTGTGATAAACGAAAAAAACAGCGATTTCACAACGTAACGTCATTTTTTAAAATTCAAAAAGTAGACGATAAACTTTCACAAAACACTTCGAAATACGTTTGTAATGCTACTTTAGGTATTAGTAAACGTTAATAAGCGATAAAAATCATCCGTAGGCGATGTACATATCATTAGCTGTCGTCTTGGAAAAAATTTCAGGAGAGAGCTCTTCCGGAATGATCTGGGCGGAGACCGGAGGTACGTCGTGCCCCTCTTTCGGTTCAACCAAGAATCAAAGAGGATTAAATTCACAAGATACTCGACAACATGGGGATGCTGTGGGAGTTGAATGCTCGGTCTTATCTAATTCGGCTCACTGTTAACAATTGCGGTAGTGGCGCAAGGATATTTATTTCCATTTTCTGTGATCAGGTTTTCCTGCGCTTTCCGATGTAACGCACGTTATGTAATAGCCACAGTCGTGATTTAACCAGTTTTAAAAACGTCCGAGGGTTTCCTATACACACATTCTAACCATATGAACGTACTATATTCCTGGCATGAGTAGCAGGGCGCTGAAATGTTGCGCGATTTTTAACAAAATGTTCAAAAAAGTAGAGGGTCGACTGAAGAGGTTAACAACCAACAGCTTAATCCGGAAGCCAGCCGCACCAATGTATCGGAGGAAACACAGTTCAACTGGCGACCGAGGTCAGCCTGCAGGCACCCGGCCCACCACAAGGAGTTGTTAGAGCGCAATGAGCCAAGTAAAGCCCCACCGGCCACACCCTGCCCTAACCCGGACAAATTTGGCACCACCTATGGGACTCCCTGCCGCGGCAGGTTGTGGCCCAGCCCAGGAATGAACCCGGTTCTGTACCAACACCTCTAGCAATGTGATGCATTGCCTTAGAACGCTGCGCCACTCGGCAGGGCCAGTTAGATACGTTTTTATAGGCATTTATTTCTGTAGGCCTAAGGGGTGCTTTTGTGTGCACTCAGCACATGTGTGTGGAGGGAGCGGTCGGAACGCAATTAAGTGAACGAGACAGAGGGGAAAGGGACCTTAGAGAATAGAACAGTGTGATGCTTGGCTTGGTTTATTTTCTGTTGTCCTCCGGAAATGCACATGTAGAAATGGAACAATCGAGTCAAAGCATATTAAAGTAGTCTTCAAGATAAAATGTAACTTGCTGGCAGCCACAAAACACATTCCATCAAATAGTTTCACAGTATTTCAAAAAAATGTGATCTCTGGTTAAAGATCGAGCTTTGACGTCCGTCCGAGTACTCCATTACTCATGCCCATCCCTACTACTAATGATGATCACACAAATACACACCCGTCACTAAGTGGGGGGGAGAGAATCAACAGTGTGTAATGATCATAGGCCTAACTCATAAGGTTGCTCATGGCAGGCTAAATAGTGAGGGGGAGGGAGGGACGAGGGAGTTTCAAACAGGACATTCATCCTTAAACTGTAACTGTACACAGCCAAGATTGGAGCAGGGGGCCTGGGTGTGACATCACTCATTCTTTCATTGTAATTGACCTAGTGTTACAGTCAGTCTCCCGTCCCCGACTATGTCGTGGATAAGAGTGCGAGTGGGGGTGTATTGTGTGTTGGGTTGGAGGTGTTCCCTCTATTCTCTCAAGGGGTGGTGCCACTTCCCCTCTCTCCACAAGAACTTACAGACTTTATACGGTATCTCCCTTCCCTCCTTCAAGACATGGACCTTGAGGCCCCATTCACCCTCAACCATGTTAACTTAGTGGTCAAAAGCTTTAGTTATGATAACAGGCATTTGCAATTACGGTAACCTATCCATCATCGGTTCTCTCAAGACTTACTGATAAACTCACTAGCCTATAAATAGTGTACAATTCATTTTTAAAAAACAATCCAGCTTTGACAGACTTATATAAGGACTTACACGCTAGGTTCAGATATGCACAGCAATTCCCTCACATTGTAATGTCAGAGAGATGGCCTATATTACTGCCATTATAACAGTCCAACACAAAGCAATCTACAAAAGGTAAGAATCATCCCACTCAAAGCAAGACTAACTAAGAACATACATGCATGTGTAACCTTTTGTGTGAGCTAATCTGTGCAGAGTACTGAGTTTGCACGTGTGGGACTAGTTCAATTCCATATACAGACTGATTGTGAAAGGCCTAACTGTTCCCAATCAAACAAACAAGGTCGTGGTAAAAAAAGAAAGAACTGCCCAGTCTACTGGACAATGCAGCTTTCAGCAAATGCACTTAGTAGGCGAAAGGTGCACACCCTACTTTTCCTTTTGTCTTTCCCTCCAAATGGACTGGTTGGTAATGTGAAGCAACATCAAAACTTTCTAAGGGGGACCATGTTTTTCCATGTGGGTTGGGGGATTTTATCCTTACGAAGTCTAATCACGTCCACGAAAAAACAAAGAAAGGTTAGATTGTCATTTCAGGATTTACATTCCAACATTATTATTATTATTAATTTGTTTAAATCATGCCCAAGAATAGCTAACCCATGTGGTGTTTTACACAGAAATTAATATTGTGATTATGCAACTTTAACGGGGGTTATGTTGGGCCGGTGACAAATCTGAATTTTGGTAACTGCACGCACTGCTCGGCACTTAACCTTTAAATCACAATCAAATGTAGGCAAAGTTTTTCAAAACATCAGAAAGACATTATCCTGTCCATTCATCCAACACAGCAGAGGTGTAACATGCAATGAGGAGTGTTTCAGAACGATATGACCGCGGTGGGAACTAGGAAATAGGATGAGGCCTCGGCTACATACACTGCCACTATACTGTAATATGGTAGAATAGTTTTACAGGCCTAAAGAGTTGTATGACCTTTATCTGCTTAATGCTCCTACACAGGGTAGCCTATACGCTGCTGTCGTTAGGCTAACACGGAGCGAGTGACCAGGGAAAAATGACGAGCGCTGCCAGTGTGTGGTATGGGGTCAGTTAGCTAATCTGCATCCATCCTGTGTCCTCATTAGCATGTCTCCATTCTGATTAGGCATCAAAGAGACTCGGGTGAGCATTCCAAATGCCCCACCCAAAATAATACAGCATGTGTGTGGCTAGTATAAAAAAGATCCCTAGTGGTAGCACACCTACCTGTGTACCGTGCCTGTGCCGTATCTCAGTGCAAATCAATGCAAAGCTAACAAGATTACAAGCCTAAATTGCGCAAGAGAGAGAAGAGAAGGGGAGAGAGGGTTGCAGAGAGCAACCTATTGAGAGAGGTGACGACAAAACACAATCAACGCCACAACAATCGTCCTCTTAACACAACTAAAACTGCAGCCATCTGCAATTCCAGCTTTGCCAAATGACTGAGCAATCCAATTTCACATAATACACACCAATAACAGCCCACAGAGCACCATTATGGATGGGTCATGCTACTTCAGATAGTGCAGGGCAATTCCACGATAAACGGAATGGTGCTGAGACTCAGATTCTTCACTTAACATGTATGCCAAAAAAAACTGATTTCAGTTTAACAAACCATACAACTCTATGCACAATGACAACTTTAAACAATTTACACTGAAAATTGTACAAAAATACATTTACTGGGAAGAACTGAGCAGATGCAAAGTTTGGTAACAGAATTTCAGTAAAATCTCCCTCAGTATTTTGTGTCCATACTTTCCAAAAACTCCTAAATAACTGCTCCGAATTAAGATTCTATGATGCCTGCTGAAAGAATGGGGTGTCAGCTATAACATGACACATTCAAATTCCTGTTAAGGTTCCACCTCGAAGACTGACGCAGGCTGCTAATACATACAGGAATTGGGGGTGGGAATGTTGTGGCAATTTCCACGTGTAGCAGGGAAATAACAACAATTATAAACACGGATGCGTCAATACCTTCAGGCTATGCTCAAACCCTAACACCCCAACACGAGCAGTCCTCAGGTCTCTTGGCCCTCCCACCACTACGGGAGGGCAGCTCCTGCTCAGCCAAGACCAAGCTCTTCTCTGTCCTAGCACCCCAAGCTGGAACCAGCTTCCCCCTGAAGATAGGACAGCAGAGTCCCTGCCCATCTTCCAAAAACATCTAAAACCCTACCTCTTCAAATAGTATCTTAAAAATCTTCCTCCTCACCTCGACCCCCCTCAACCCAAAAATGTAATACACAAAAATAAAAAATTTAATTAAATAAAAAAATTAAAACACTTAACCGACACTTGAAACCCAGCCCCACCCCCCCTTCTAGCTCTGACTCTACTGACAGCTACGTTATTGAGGAAAAATTTATTTCTATGCCTGTAATATGTGGTTGTCCCACCTAGCCATTTAAGATGAATGCACCTTAGCCTAACCCGAACCTTAAATTAAGGCCATAAAGCACATTTTTGTTTTCAGGAATTTGTACAATATAGCCCATTTTCGAGGCTGTTGGAAGCCCAAGTGCAGGCTACAAAGAAAAGTTGTTTGGTTCTCGGACGACTCGCAAATTGGAAGAACTTTACAGCAGGTGTTTCTGATTAATAAAGATTTACCATCCACCAGCATGGCAGAGTTAAATAAAACCCTGCCCTGAAACTAAACGTAGGCTGAAAAGAATTTGCACGTCATCTCATAGGAAAAGACACGTAAAGACTCACGGAAACATCCAAAGTCACACATTTGGATTTTGCACTTAAAGCCCAAATACATCATACTTTGACTAAAACGATGACTTATTCACTTACATCATTGTGCAACATCAAGGGTAAGCTCTAGCCACATTTCTACTGGTGTGGTTGTTTAAATTTACAAAAGGCAGAACAATTTCTCTAAAACTAAATATAAGTGTTGATATTACTTCAACATTGTGTTTTGATGTATTTCTAATACCTTTTAAGACTTTCTGGTAGATGTTTTCTAAAAACCCATCTGTTTGACCAGAAATCAAAGCCTTTGCTTATTCCTAATTTTTAGGATGGAAAATGGCTGTAAAAAAAAATTGACTCTTAGCTTTCATTTGACATGCTCCTATGAACTTAACATTTTGGTGCTCATGGGTCCTTTCACATAGAAATTACCAGCAGTAAACAGCAGCCAGGACCAGAACATCCCAATGAATAATGTGCCAAAACTATATTTTAGTGATGTCTGACCCATCTTGACCTTGCTACAATTAGTGTAGGCATGCTATCGAATAAATAAACAAATCTGGAAGATTATCAAAAACCGTCATCTAAGTGCATCTAGCAAGTGAGGCCTACTAGATGCTGGTGCACTTATCTGCTTACTATTCACTACACGTATAATCAACTAGCCTAAACTGACAATAAGTGCAACTCTTACCCATAGAAAACCGTGGCTGCAATGAAACAGAACGGGGCTACTTCTGCTTAACACACCCATTCTCTGGGGATCCCAGTGATCTCAGGGAGGGTTCGAGAGTGGACAAGATTATGGGAGGAAGCCTGCTCTCTGCCCAGCCCAGAGTAAATTAGATATTTTTGGTGCGTTGCTTTTAGAAAGTCCTGTGGGATGGCCAAAAGCCATGGCGGGTCTGTTCTGTTCAAGGCACTCACAGAAGACTTTTAGGTTTTTCATAATTTCTATCTAACCAGACAAGAGGTTAATAATTAAGTTAGTTAGGCCTACTTAACCAGAGTTATGAGAAAGGCTTAATACCAGATATTTGATTTACTTGATTTTATTTTTTATCTAAAAGCATGAAACATACCGGCTGCTGATAGACTGCAGATAAGCACTTATCACAACAAGAGGCCATTCATTCTCTTGCTAGTACAAAATATGTACCTGGAGCACACGGAGGAGCCTGCCGTTTCTACTTGTAATTTTAGCTTGCTAGCTAGCTAGTTGAAACACTAGCTAACATTTACTTGCTTGCTAACTGAGCAAGGCAGTCACACACTTCATATGAAACGAATGGGGTTGTACGTGCAGCAATGCACACAACGCTAAATGCTTTACCAAGCTAGCTATCTGGTCACTGTAGCTAGTAACATAATTATAAAATCACAATGGATCCGTTTTCATGAAGCAGCTGCCTATAGCTGGCTGTCGAGAGTCAATGCAGTGTCTTTACTTTACCTAGCTAGCGAATCATGCTAACCATTTAGCTAATGTTAGTCAGCTAGATAAAAATGTATCTATGGGCTGTATGTGATTATTAAGAGTGAATTAAATATAACATCTAAAGTGTTGGTCCCATATTTCATGAGCTGAAATAAAAGATCCCAGAAATGATCCATATGCACAAAAAGTTTATTTCTCTAAAATGTTGTAAACAAATGTGTTTACATCCCTCTTAGTGAGAATTTCTCCTTTGTCAAGATAATCCATCCACCTGACAAGTGTGGCATATCAAGCAGCTGATTAAACAGCATGGCCATTACACAGGTGCACCTTGTGCTGGGGACAATAAAAGGCCCCTCTAAAAATGTGCCGTTTTTTTCACACAACACCATGCCACAGATGTCTCAAGTTGAGGGATCATGCAATTGGCATGCTGACTGCCGGAATTTGTATTTATTTCACCTTTATTTAACCAGTTAGGCTAGTTGAGAACAAGTTCTCATTTGCAACTGCGACCTGGCCAAGATAAAGCATAGCAGTGTGAACAGACAACAACACAGAGTTACACATGGAGTAAACAATAAACAAGTCAATAACATAGTAGGGGAAAAATGATCTATATACATTGTGTGCAAAAGGCATGAGGTAGGCAATAAATAGGCCATAGGAGTGAATAATTACAATTTAGCAGATTAACACTGGAGTAATAAATGATCAGATGAACATGTGCAGGTAGAGATACTAGTGTGCAAAAGAGCAGAAAAGTAAATAAAATAAAAACAGTATGGGGCTGAGGTAGGTAAATTGGGTGGGCTATATTTTTTATTTCCAGGTAGGCAAGTTGAGAACAAGTTCTCATTTACAATTGCCACCTGGCCAAGATAAAGCAAAGCAGTTCGACACACAACGACACAGAGTTACACAAACATACAGTCAATAATACAGTATAAACAAGTCTATATACGATGTGAGCAAATGAGTTGAGATAAGGGAGGTAAAGACAAAAAAAGGCCATGGTGGCAAAGTAAATACAATATAGCAAGTAAAACACTGGAATGGTAGATTTGCAGTGGAAGAATGTGCAAAGTAGAAATAAAATAATGGGGTGCAAAGGAGCAAAATAAATCAAATAAATACAGTAGGGAAAGAGGTAGTTGCTTGGGCTAAAATTATAGGTGGGCTATGTACAGGTGCAGTAATCTGTGAGCTGCTCTGACAGTTGGTGCTTAAAGCTAGTGAGGGAGATGAGTGTTTCCAGTTTCAGAGATTTTTGTAGTTCGTTCCAGTCATTGGCAGCAGAGAACTGGAAGGAGAGACGGCCAAAGAAAGAATTGGTTTTGGGGGTGACCAGAGAGATATACCTGCTGGAGCGCGTGCTAAAGGTGGGTGATGCTATGGTGACCAGCGAGCTGAGATAAGGGGGGACCTAGCAGGGTCTTGTAGATGACATGGAGCCAGTGGGTTTGGCGACGAGTATGAAGCGAGGGCCAGCCAATGAGAGCGTACAGGTCGCAATGGTGGGTAGTATATAGGTCTTTGGTGACAAAACGGATTGCACTGTGATAGACTGCATACATTTAGCAGAGTAGGGTATTGGAGGCCACTTTGTAAATGACATCGCCGAAGTCGAGGATTGGTAGGATGGTCAGCTTTAAAAGGGTATGTTTGGCAGCATGAGTGAGGGATGCTTTGTTGCGAAATAGGAAGCCTATTCTATATTTAACTTTGGATTGGAGATGTTTGATGTGGGTCTATATACCGATGGACAATGTACAGCTGCAGCGATCGGTTAGCTGCTCAGAAAGCAGATGTTTAAAGTTAGTGAGGGAGATAAAAGTCTCCAACTTCAGAGATTTTTGCAATTCGTTCCAGTCGCAGGCAGCAGAGAACTGGAAGGAAAGGCGGCCAAATGAGGTTTTGGCTTTAGGGATGATTAGTGAGATACACCTGCTGGAGCGAGTGCTACGGGTGGGTGTTGCCATCGTGACCAGTGAACTGAGATAAGGCGGAGCTTTACCTAGCATAGACTTGTAGATGACCTGGAGCCAGTGGGTCTGGTGACGAACATGTAGCGAGGGCCAGCCGACTAGAGCATACAGGTCGCAGTGGTGGGTGGTATAAGGTGCTTTAGTAACCAAACGGATTGCACTGTGATAGACTGCATCCAATTTGCCGAGTACAGTATTGGAAGCTATTTTGTAGATGACATCGCCGAAGTCGAGGATCGGTAGGATAGTCAGTTTTACTAGGGTACGTTTGGCGGCGTGAGTGAAGGAGGCTTTGTTGCGAAATAGAAAGCCGACTCTAGATTTTATTTTGGATTGGAGATGTTTGATATAAGTCTGGAAGGAGAGTTTGCAGTCTAGCCAGACACCTAGGTACTTATAGATGTCCACATATTCTAGGTCGGAACCATCCAGGGTGGTGTTGCTAGTCGGGGGTGCGGGTGCAGGCAGCGAACGGTTGAAAAGCATGCATTTGGTTTTACTAGCGTTTAAGAGCAGGTGGAGGCCACGGAAGGAGTGTTGTATGGCATTGAAGCTTGTTTGGAGGTTAGATAGCACAGTGTCCAAGGAAGGGCCAGAAGTATACAGAATGGTGTCGTCTGCGTAGAGGTGGATCAGGGAATCGCCCGCAGCAAGAGCAACATCATTGATATATACAGTGGGGCAAAAAAGTATTTAGTCAGCCACCAATTGTGCAAGTTCTCCCAACTTAAAAAGATGAGAGGCTTGTAATTTTCACCACTTCAACTATGACAGACAAAATGAGAAGAAAAAAAATCCAGAAAATCACATTGTAGGATTTTTAATGAATTTATTTGCAAATTATGGTGGAAAATAAGTATTTGGTCAATAACAAACCAGCAAGATTTCTGGCTCTCACAGACCTGTAACTTCTTCTTTAAGAGTCTCCTCTGTCCTCCACTCGTTACCTGTATTAATGGCACCTGTTTGAACTTATCAGTATAAAAGACACCTGTCCACAACCTCAAACAGACACACTCCTAACTCCACTATGGCCAAGACCAAAGAGATGTCAAAGGACACCAGAAACAAAATTGTAGACATGCTCCAGGCTGGGAAGACTGAATCTGCAATAGGTAAGCAGCTTGGTTTGAAGAAATCAACTGTGGGAGCAATTATTAGGAAATGGAAGACATACAAGACCACTGATAATTTCCCTCGATCTGGGGCTCCACGCAAGATCTCACCCCGTGGGGTCAAAATGATCACAAGAACGGTGAGCAAAAATCCCAGAACCACACAGGGGGACCTAGTGAATGACCTGCAGAGAGCTGGGACCAAAGTAACAAAGCCTACCATCAGTAACACACTACGCCGCCAGGGACTCAAACCCTGCAGTGCCAGACGTGTTCCCCTGCTTAAGCCAGTACATGTCCAGGCCCGTCTGAAGTTTGCTAGAGAGCATTTGGATGATCCAGAAGAAGATTGGGAGAATGTCATATGGTCAGATGAAACCAAAATATAACTTTTTGTTAAAAACTCAACTCGTCGTGTTTGGAGGACAAAGAATGCTGAGTTGCATCCAAAGGACACCATACCTACTGTGAAGCATGGGGGTGGAAACATCATGCTTTGGGGCTGTTTTTCTGCAAAGGGACCAGGACGACTGATCCGTGTAAAGGAAAGAATTAATGGGGCCACGTATCGTGAGATTTTGAGTGAAAACCTTCTTCCATCAGCAAGGGCATTGAAGATGAAACGTGGCCAGGTCTTTCAGCATGACAATGATCCCAAACACACCGCCCGGGCAACGAAGGAGTGGCTTCGTAAGAAGCATTTCAAGGTCCTGGAGTGGCCTAGCCAGTCTTCAGATCTCAACCCCATAGAAAATCTTTGGAGGGAGTTGAAAGTCCGTGTTGCCCAGCAACAGCCCCAAAACATCACTGCTCTAGAGGAGATATGCATGGAGGAATGGGCCAAAATAGCAGCAACAGCGTGTGAAAACCTTGTGAAGACTTACAGAAAACATTTGACCTTTGTCATTGCCAACAAAGGGTATATAACAAAGTATTGAGATAAACTTTTGTTATTGACCAAATACTTATTTTCCACCATAATTTGCAAATAAATTCATTAAAAATCCCACAATGTGATTTTCTGAATTTTTTTCTCTCATTTTTTCTGTCATAGTTGAAGTGTACCTATGATGAAAATTACAGGCCTCTCATCTTTTTAAGTGGGAGAACTTGCACAATTGGTGGCTGACGAAATACTTTTTTGCCCCACTGTATAGAGAAAAGAGTCGGCCCGAGAATTGAACCCTGTGGTACCCCCATAGAGACTGGCAGAGGACCGGACAACATGCCCTCCGATTTGACACACTGAACAAGTAGTTGGTGAACCAGGCAAGGTAGTCATTAGAAAAACCGAGGCTACTGAGTCTGCCGATAAGAATATAGTGATTGACAGTGTCGAAAGCCTTGGCCAGGTCGATGAAGACGGCTGCACAGTACTGTATTTTATCGATGGCGGTTATGATATCGTTTAGTACCGTGAGCGTGGCTGAGGTGCACCCGTGACCGGCTCGGAGAAGGTATGGTGGGATTCGAGATAGTCAGTGATCTGTTTGTTGACTTGGCTTTCGAAGACCTTAGATAGGCAGGGCAGGATGGATATAGGTCTGTAACAGTTTGGGTCCAGGGTGTCTCCCCCTTCGAAGAGGGGGTGTTTGTGTGAGGACATGCTGTCCATTGAGTCAAGCAATGCCCACATTATTCGGACACATTTTAGAATGTAAAAATATTGTGAATGTCAATGCATAATAACATTGGATAGGCCTATAAAAGAATGCATTATTCGTAAAGTAATAAATGCATGCAGAAAAGTACACATTTGGGGGGCGATTTTTTTTCTTCCTATAGGCTATTACAACAATTCAATATAAAATGTAGGCCCTTGAAAATTATAAGTGCTTGTTAAACTCCTGAAATTTGACTTGTATGAACCCTGTATAAGCTACTTGCTCAGCCCGCAAATGAAAGACAAAATTTCCTGCTATTGAAATTATGCACGCACCATTCGGTTTCCTGTCAGATCTTGACCCGGGGCAGTATCCCCCCCACCCCACCCCACCCCACCCATTCGGGCCTGTAGCTTTCATTTGGCACTGGCAAATTTACCTGAATGTTTCCTGCTGTGTGCGGTGAGCATAGGGCCTCTCTCTTTACCACTTTGTGTAGCCATTAGTGATGCTAATGACAGCCTAACTGTTTTGGGGTATATGGAATGGCAATTAAAAGTTAACAAAGTAACCTATGCCTACCTGACAGAATCAATTATCTGCGTCAATCCAGTTGCCATTCATTTCGAAAACTACATCACGTGCGCAATAGAAACTGCACTAGCCAAACCACTGTCTGGCTGGTGCGCACCTGAATTAGGTTAAGTGTAACTATTAAGCCCACCCAAATCTAAGTTTAGACATTTCTAACATATACCACCCAAACTTTTGTAAGAAAAGTGGATATAAAATTAAAGATGAACATCTCATGTGAAGTTAAAATGACTTTACTTACATTTTATCAAATATATTTGTTTTATTAAAATATATGAAAAGTTCGGACTGGGCTTAATGGGTACTGAGTGTACCCTTCAAGCCCATGGGTGTTCCACATAAGCCCACCTCTTAAATAATACATCTTAATTCAGTTCCACATGTTAGAAATGTACAAACTCACATTTGTTATGTAAACTGTGATTAATATAATCTTCTTTTTAAAAGAAACGGAACATTACTATTCATCATGAAAGTAGCACTCGTAACAGGGGAGTGTCCAATCGTACCACAGAGATCAATGTGGACTTAAGACTTTTGTTCTTGCTGACCAGTACACACCTGATTCAACTAATTCAATCAAGACATGATTAGTTGAATCAGGTTTCTTATTGCTTGGTTAGAACACAAACATGCCCCCACACTGTCACGCCCTGGTTGAAGAATTTTGTGTTTTTCTTCATGTATTGGGTCAGGCCAGGGTGTGGCATAGAGTTTTTCTATTGTGGTGTGTTTTGTCTTGGGGTTTTGGTGTGTATGTATTTGGGATTGTAGCTAGTGGGGTTATCTAGCAAGGTCTATGGCTGTCTGGAGTGGTTCTCAATCAGAGGCAGGTGCTTATCGTTGTCTCTGATTGGGAACCATATTTAGACAGCCATATTCTTTGAGTTTGTCGTGGGTGATTGTCCTTAGTGTCCTTGTTCCTGTCTCTATGTTAGTTTACACTAGTATAGGCTGTTTCGGTTTTCATTACGTTAAGTTTGTTGTTTTGTAGTGCATTTGTATTGATTCGAGTTTTACGTTTTCATTAAACATGGATCGCAATCTATACGCTGCGTTTTGGTCCGACTCTCCTTCACCACACCTAGAAAACCGTTACACACACTGGCCCTCTGTGGATAAAAAGCCACGCAACAAAGACCAGTACCCACACAACTTCCAATTAATTATTGAAAGCTGATTCACATTTGCTGTACTGCAATTCTACTCTTATTACTTCAACTCGTCTTCCTAACGCCTATCTGAAGACAGTTTCAAATCTCCCTCTGTGTATTAAAAAGGTACAGGTGCTGGACCAAAAAAACAATCACCTGGATGAACGAAAGACAACAATATTACAATGCCCCTACCCAAAAGTGCATGAGTAGTCACCCAATAGTCATCTTCTTGCCCCTCATTTGTTAGCATTATTATCCACCACTTGTACGTCTTCTATCCCTGAATACCCTCAACCTCTCTGATCTCCCTCTGCATCAACACATACCTGTCCACTCCAAAACGTACAGAGGTTTCTAATTGTTCCTAATCTTGGTAAAGGTGCCATGGCTATATGCACAGTATGCATAACTGTAGTTTGTGTTTTAACAAACTTGAAATCTGCACAAACAAAAAAATGTATGCTCATATTCATTGAATATTTGGATATCAACATACTATTCCCATGTGCTTCAATGCAAACCAGTCTTAATAGGAACAGAAAAAAAAGACAGAATAGCCATGTCTACCCAGAAAATATTTGGTAAATATACACTGTAGACTACAATATTATGTAAGTTAGTATTGGTTATATTGAACAATATTGTTTTGTCATTTACATTCTGTATAGAGGGAGTGCTTTTTGTGCTAGGTGTACCCTTTAAGGCCACCTGAGATAAATGTTACATTTACAAAAATGGCATCTATGTATAACAATGCCGGGTTAATTTAACAGTAAAATAAAACAAAATCCACATAATAAATAATAAAACAAAAATTAGGCTGTGAATGCCTGAAATCTATTATATTGTTGTAGTTCACCAAGATATGCTGCTACTGTGAGACTGACATGCAGGCACTACTACTAGAATGAAAAACACATTTTTCAATTGGCAAGAAATAGTCATGAATGCTCATGAAATATGCCATCGTGTGCATATTAGCACATTTATCTCTTCATTTTAGATCAAGTATGATCACTTATCTCAGAAGGTACAAAAAATAGCAGAAAAATATGTTTATCTAAGGTAACCTCAAGTTTTTTTTGCAGCTTTGAAATTGGCTACTAATGGGAAATTACACATTATTGTCAACTTAATAAAACATCCGATTGGCTTATAATAATTAAGTTAAGGATATAACAACCATATTAATTAGTTGAAACATTAAAACAGCAGAATTGTTTTGTTTTTTATTATCCAAAGATGGAAGTAGGCTTAATGGGTATGGTTACCCTAAACGGTAACTACTAGGGATGCACGATATATCAGTAAGCATATTGGAATTAGACGATATTAGCTAAAAATGCCAACATCGGCCCGATGTCTAGTTTAACACTGATGTGCAAAACCGATGTCAAAGCTGACATGCATATATAACGTAGGTAGATGACGTAATGACTCCACGAAAAATATAGTGCTACACGTACAAACTACCAAGTAGGCGCTATTTTTCAGATGTTGCCCTACCGGAGTAACACAGTATTGTTGAAACATGCATCTTTCTATGGGTGTCACTGCTATTAGCTTCACGACTGACATTTGGACTAGCGATGTCAGCCCCATGAGCATGCCGAGTCTGACAGCACAATGATTCGGCAAGGATTTAGTACTGAGGAAAGTCGTATTGCATGCTCAAAAATGTGCTGGTTCTCATACCGCTGCTGCCATTTCAATGGCATTTGAGAACATGTTTAAAACATGAACACTCCTAGCTCCATTCGATCCACTGATTCGAAAAATAAGCTCAACTGCGACTGCAGCAGACATGATACCCTGTCATGTCATTGAAACGTTTTCTCAACAAAAATGCCAATACAGACCATCGGGTTAACTTGGAAAAGTACTCTACTAGAGGTTGTGAACAAGCGATTCGGTAGCATTCTCTCTGAGCCTCTACTGTGTCGCCACCATGCTCGATGCTAGGTACAAGGACCACTACTTTGACGCAGACAAGAAACAGGGTTTACGTGAAATGTTACAGACCCAGCTGGACGAGATGGAGACGGACACAGTGACTGTGCGCACCGAGGAAGAGAGGCCACGGACAGATAGAGCTGAAACTTCACTACTTGACACGTATGATAAAATCCTGAACAGAGAAACATCACAGCAAGTAAGAGAAATAGGTTTTGATTATGTTTTACTGGTAATGGGGACATACAGTGGGGCAAAAAAGTATTTAGTCAGCCACCAATTGTGCAAGTTCTCCCACTTAAAAAGATGAGAGGCCTGTAATTTTCATCATAGGTACACTTCAACTATGACAGACAAAATGAGGGGGGAAAATCCATAAAATCACATTGTAGGATTTTTTATTTATTTATTTGCAAATTATGGTGGAAAATAAGTACTTGGTCACCTACAAACAAGCAAGGTTTCTGGCTCTCACAGACCTGTAACTTCTTATTTAAGAGCCTCCTCTGTCCTCCACTCGTTACCTGTATTAATGGCACCTGTTTGAACTTGTTATCAGTATAAAAGACACCTGTCCACAATCTCAAACAGTCACACTCCAAACTCCACTATGGCCAAGACCAAAGAGCTGTCAAAGGACACCAGAAACAAAATTGTAGACCTGCACCAGGCTGGGAAGACTGAATCTGCAATAGGTAAGCAGCTTGGTTTGAAGAAATCAACTGTGGGAGCAATTATTAGGAAATGGAGGACATACAAGACCACTGATAATCTCCCTCGATCTGGGGCTCCACGCAAGATTTCACCCCGTGGGGTCAAAAAGAACGGTGAGCAGAAATCCCAGAACCACACGGGGGGACCTAGTGAATGACCTGCAGAGAGCTGGGACCAAAGTAACAAAGCCTACCATCAGTAACACACTACGCCACCAGGGACTCAAATCCTGCAGTGCCAGACGTGTCCTCCTCAAGTACATGTCCAGGCCCGTCTGAAGTTTGCTAGAGAGCATTTGGATGATCCAGAAGAAGATTGGGAGAATGTCATATGGTCAGATGAAACCAAAATATAACCTTTTGGTAAAAACTCAACTTGTTGTGTTTGGAGGACAAAGAATGCTGAGTTGCATCCAAAGAACATCATACCTACTGTGAATCATGGGGGTGGAAACATCATGCTTTGGGGCTGTTTTTCTGCAAAGGGACCAGGACGACTGATCCGTGTAAAGGAATGAATGAATGGGGCCATGTATCGTGAGATTTTGAGTGAAAACCTCCATCCATCAGCAACGGCATTGAAGATGAAATGTGGCCGGGTTTTTCAGCATGACAATGATCCCGACCACACCGCCCGGGCAACGAAGGAGTGGCTTCGTAAGAAGCATTTCAAGGTCCTGGAGTGGCCTAGCCAGTCTCCAGATGTCAACCCCATAGAAAATCTTTGGAGGGAGTTGAAAGTCCGTGTTGCCCAGCAACAGCCCCAAAACATCACTGCTCTAGAGGAGATCTGCATGGAGGAATGGGCCAAAATACCAGCAACAGTGTGTGAAAACCTTGTGAAGACTTACAGAAAACATTTGACCTCTGTCATTGCCAACAAAGGGTATATAACAAAGTATTGAGATGAACTTTTGTTATTGACCAAATACTTATTTTCCACCATAATTTAATCACGCCATGACCTTAGAGAGCCTTTTATTTCTCTGTTTTCGGTTAGGTCAGGGTGTGATTAGGGTGGGCATTCTAGATTTTCTGTTTCTATGTTTTCTATTTCTTTGTTGTTTTTGCCATGTGTGGTTCCCAATCAGAGGCAGCTGTCTATCCTGGTCTCTGATTGGGGATCATATATAAGTTGGTATTTTCCATTTGGGTTTTGTGGCGAGTTATTTTCTGTTTAGCTGTTTTGTTTGCCTGACAGAACTGTGCTCTTTCGTTTTTCTACTTTGTTATTTTGTTGCGGTTTTCAGTTTTGTTAAAAATCATGAACGCCTACGACGCTGCACCTTGGTCTCCTACTTCAACCCACGAGAGCCGTTACACCGGCTCGTGGGAAGTGACAAAGAGCTCTTATGGGACCAGGGCACAAATAATAATAATCAATAATTTTGCTATTTATTTACCCATCTTACATATAAAACCTTATTTGTTCATAAAAAAAAAGTTAATAACTCACCACAGGTTAACGAGAAGGGTGTGCTTGAAAGGATGCACATAATTCTGCAATGTTGGGTTGTATTGGAGAGAATCATTTTCCACACACAGTCTGTACCTGTAATTAGTTTATGCTAGTGAGGGCCGAGAATCCACTCTTATATATACGTGTTTGCAAAGGGAATCAGTGTCTTAACAGCGCGATTTGCCAAGGCAAGAAGCTCTGAGTGCAGCCCAATCCAGAAATCTGGCACTGTCTTCTGATTAAATATTCACAGAACCGCTTGTTGCAATTTCAATGAGGCTCTCTTGTTTAGATATCGGTAAGTGGACTGGAGTGGAGGCAGGGCATGAAAGGGATAACAAATTCAGTTGTTTGTGTCGTCCGTTTCGGGAAAGTACCTGCGTAATTGTGCACCCACTCATGTGCTTCGCTATATCACATTTGACATTGTCCGTAATCTTGAGTTCATTTGCACACTAAAAGAAAAACCATACAATGATGGAAAGACCTGTGTGTTGTCCTTGTTAATGCAGACAGAAAAGAGCTCCAACTTCTTAATCATAGCCTCAATTTTGTCCCGCACATTGAATATAGTTGCGGAGAGTCCCTGTAATCCTAGATTCAGATTATTCAGGCAAGAGAAACTCGTCATTATGCAAGAGGTCAGACAAGTGAAAATTATGGTCTGTAAAGAGAACTTTAAGCTTGTCTCTCAATTAAAAAAAAAAAAAGTCAATACTTTGCCCCTTGATAACCAGCGCACTTCTGTATGTTTTAAAAGCGTTACATGGTCGCTGCCCTTCTCATTGCATAATGCAGACAATAGCAGAATTCAGGGGCCCTGCTTTAACATTGGTAACCATTTTTCACTGTAGTGTCCAAAATGTCTTTCAAGCCGTCAGGCCTTCCCTTGGCAGAAAGAGCCTCTCGGTGGATGCTGCAGTGTACCCAAGTGGCGTTGGGAGCAACTGCTTGCACGTGCGTTACCCAACACATCTTGACCACCAACGTCCATTTGATGTCACAAAGCTGTAATATCCTCTCATGTTGTCCTGGTTTCCAGTGGTTTGCAGAAGAGGATGTCTTCCTTAATTAACCCCACATAAAAGTAACAGAGATATACCAGGAGCTGTGCCAGGCCCGCCACGTCTGTTGACTCATCCAGCTGTAATGCATATAATTCACTGGCTTGTATGCGAAGCAGTAATTATTTCAATTTCATCTCCTGCCATGTCACAGATTTGTCATGAAACCGTGCTGTTTAACCTGTTGATCCTACCCCCTACTTTTTCGAACATTCTGTTAAAAATCGCGCAACATTTCAGTGCCCTGCTACTCATGCCAGGAATATAGTATATGCATATGATTAGTATGTGTGGATAGAAAACACTCAGACATTTCTAAAACTGGTTAAATCACGGCTGTGACTATAACAGAACGTGCGTTTCATCGAAAAGCGCAGGAAAATCTGATCACTGAAAATGGGAAAATATATCAATGCGCCACTTGAATGTATTGTTGAATAGAAACCACATTACTTGGGGCCGAGGTTGCAATTACCTACAGCTTCCACACGATGTCAACAGTCTTGTCATTTGCCTAGGATTTGTTTCTTGGTCAAACGGACAAGAGACAGCCCATTTCTTCCGGCCTCCGACCGGATATTTTGGTTGAGATTTACCCGGACATTATTTCAAGACGTACAGCTATAGAATATACATCGCCTCGTGATCAATTTGATCGATTATTAACGTTTACTAATACCTAAAGTTGCATTACAAAAGTATTTCGAAGTGTTTTGTGAAAGTTTATCGTCGACTTTTTAAATTTTTAAAAATGACGTTGCGTTATAAAACAATGTTTTTTTCCTTGATCACACAGTCTTCATAGATCGATATCTAGGCTATATATGGACCAATTTAATCGAAAAAAAAGACCCAATAGTGATGTTTATGGGACATCTAGGAGTGCCAACAAAGAAGATTGTCAAAGGTAATGAATGTTTTATATTTTATTTGTGCGTTTTGTGTAGCGCCGACTATGCTAATTATTTTGTTTACGTCCCCTGCGGGTCTTTTGGTGTGTTGCATGCTATCAGATAATAGCTTCTCATGCTTTCGCCGAAAAGCATTTTAAAAATCTGACTTGTTGGCTGGATTCACAACGAGTGTAGCTTTAATTCAGTACCCTGCATGTGTGTTTTAATGAACGTTTGAGTTTTAACGAGTGCTATTAGCATTTAGCGTAGCGCATTTGCATTTCCAGATGTCTAGATGGGACGCCTGCGTGTCGGGGGGACGCAAGAGGTTAATGAAGGCATTGTTTGTATAGATTCTTTGGTCTTTTCCCCCCAGCATTGTCCCAGCCATAGCCAGGGCAGCAGGAAGAATTAAGTCCTCCACAATAGTACGGGGCTTGCTTGTCCTAGCCACTCACCATATAAGACTCTTCTAGCCCCTTCTTATTAATGGTATCTGTTGCTTTTATACATGTCTTACTAGTTGAAAGTTGTCTTTGTTCTCGCTCAAAAAACTCCCGTGGCTTATTTTTCTAATTGTCAAGTTTCGTTTCTAAATGTCTGTGCAAGAGTGAAGGTTTCCCGCGAGAGAGTAACGATTAATGTGATTGGATGTTAATTATTTGACTAGGCTACCTGTATTTGACATGGTGTTGTTATTTTGTTGAACACTAGATGGTTTAATTTCATTTTTGTCAGTGAAACGAGGCTAATCTGGCGAGGAAAAATAAACTCACCCAAAATGTATAGCCGCATTAGAAAATATAAATATACTGTTTGAAAATGTGAAGAAGAAAAAAAATGTATAAAATAATAAATATGTATACACACACACAATATTGGTGACCAAATCATGTGCTGGTGCCACCAACTGAAAAGGTTTGTGTACAACCCTGATAAAGCAACACACAAGGACATACATCTCCAAACGCTACTGCCAACATTTGGCTTGGAGTATTTTAACAAGGCTGAGTAGCTAATGACTTCAAGGTCTTTGCTATGTGAACACAAAAGAGATTGAACTGTGTCTCGGCAGTCAGAATTGCCAAGTACTGTCAGCAGGCAAGCGTTTGACAATTCTACCCAGGGCTCTACGCTAACCTTTTAAAACATTTTTTTTTTTACATGGAGCACGTGTACCTAAGTTGGAAAATGTAGGCACACATAGGGCTGTTATGGTGACTGTATTACCATCAAACCGGCAGTCAAATTGCACGTGATCGTCATGGTAATTAGTCCAGTGCATAGATTACATTTTTTTCTCCACTGCCCCTGTTGTGACAGGTGCATGATAATGGTCCATTCTAAATCAAAACTAATTTCACACAAATGATTTAGTACATGTAAAAAGACCAGATTAAATCAAGAATAGTCTGATGGGTGACAATATTAGCCTATCACTTGTGAATGATGCACTGTTTCTTGCCTTAAACTGGGCATGCTTTTTTTTGCAACTTTTTCAAATCATAGTTGCACACCTCATGTAGCCTAGTCCGTAGGCCTATATATTCTGATAAGGTTTGTATCACAACTAAAGTTGCCAAATAACTTGAAGCACATTAATCCGCTTTTGCGTCAGGCTCATTGCTTAAAACAGGTTTTTTGATGCTTGTATTAATTTGGGATCTATCACATCCCACAACTGTCCAATACTATGTTTGGAATACTTATTTAATGCACAGAATAGGTCAACTCTTCCAACATCTTCAATATGCACTTCGGAATAAGGATGTGCGCAGTTGCGTCCCCCTTTTACTTGTAGCCTGTGAGAAAGATCCGATCACGTGACGAAGAGCCATGTGAGTGAGAGGTGCTTCAGCACACAACCAGAAGAAGGGAATTACAATTATTATATTCAGCCCAAAGGGCACAACAGCTACGGGCCACAAAAGGCAAAGATTTTTTTAAGGGCCATTAAGGCCACACAAAGGTGATGCAGCAGGGAAATTTGTGGCATTATCAAGTGTTTACAGCCTGCGCAAAAAAAAAACAAAGCAGAGTTCATGCCACTTTTGTCAAATCATCATTAGTCGCACCATGCCGCCTTAGAATGTATTAAAAATCTCAACATATAGCCCAACATTTGTATCACAACTAAAGTTACATAAATAACTCTAAATTAAACATATTACTGTAGTTGTACTTGTTTCTTTTAACTGCTCAACACAGAATAGCCGCATGTGCGAACTCCCTCAAATCGTTTGGAGAAAATATCCAGTGTATTTTATTCATGTTCAATTGTATTCTTCAAACTATAAAATAATGCCACGGAATTCCAAGCAAACCTTGTCTGCTAAATGAACTAGTGTAGCCCACAGCCATATGGCATAGACAGATCAGGACCTAACATAAGGACAACTCAGAGTATGCTATTTTGTTCTTCTGAAATAGGAAACATGATATGAAGAAAATGTAGACTGAGACCGGTCTATTGTGATGGTGTAGGCTATATTACATGGATTTATTCGACTTTTAAAAATGGAACATCAGTGGCTTGTAGGCTGTACGTAGAAACCAGGAGATGCTAAATGTGTTTGTTGATGAACTGATTTGGCCTTGTTTTAGATTTGGCTAATAAAGAAATACTGGAGGCCATGACTGAATTTAAACATGAGTTGGTTTCGGGGTATGGTTTGATGTGGGTGTCTAGTGTGTTCGCAGGTTGGAAGAGTTACATGCTGACCAGACCAGACACTTTGCGAGCGTTGCAGAATAAATTTAGAAATCCATGTTATTCAATTATTGCACCCACACTGCTCGCACGCGCCAACAAGTGTCTGCATTGCCAAGGGCTAAAATAGAAGTCATTCCTATTTCTTTCTGCAAGTCCTGCCTCCCCCATCTCCTCATTGGTTTATAGAAGCAGGTACCCACTTGCCATCACCTCATTGGTTAGACCCACATGGGTGATTGAAAGACTAAATGTTTTGCCGGTTTCATACTATGAAAGTGTAGATACCAATCTCCATATAAGTTCAAAGATGAAAAAGCCTGGAAGGAGGAAAGATGACTAGAAACTATTTGGTTGGCGGTTTTATATGTGGATTAATTGTCGGAGTAGAGGACCTTATGCATTTCAGGTAAAATAACAACTCAATGTTAATTTCCCAGGACAAATTAGCTAGCAAGTGCAAGCTAACTAGCTAAATTGCCACACATGTTTAATGCTTTTATTATTATAATTTTTTTTATTATTATTTTTTTTTTTACCCTTTTTTTCTCCCCAATTTCATGGTATCCAATTGTTGTAGTACCTTGGTTAGTGCGCACTGCGCCCGGCCCGCCACAGGAGTCGCTGGTGCGCGATGAGACAAGGACATCCCTACCGACCAAGCCCTCCCTAACCCGGACGACGCTAGGCCAATTGTGCGTCGCCCCACGGACCTCCCGGTCGCGGCCGGTTACAACAGAGCCTGGGCGCGAACCCAGGGACTCTGACGGCACAGCTGGCGCTGCAGTACAGCGCCCTTAACCACTGCGCCACCCGGGAGGCCCCTGTTTAATGCTTTTAGACCTGTCCCCAAATTAATGTCATTGGTTCAGAGATTGTTTTGATATTTTAACCTGCGTGTCATAATCACGTTTGGTGTAGGGGAACAAAATAAATGTATGCACGATGGCGCACACGCGCAGCCGGTTTGGGTTCCGTGTTAGCCAAATTATTTTTCAACAATTAGCTTCATCCGGCTGGTGTGTGACCGTGGCAAAGATGGTTTGACTTTGGATAGCGTATCTCCGGGGCTAGTTTTCATGTTGCACACTTAACCTTTTTGGGATAGGGGGCAGCATTTTCACTTTTGGATGAATAGCGTGCCCAGAGTGAACTGCTTCCTACTCTGTCCCAGATGCTAATATATGCATATTATTATTAGTATTATTGGATATAAAACACTCTGAACTTTCTAAAACTGTTTGAATGATGTCTGTGAGTATAACAGAACTCATATGGCAGGCGAAAACCTGAGACAAATCCAACCAGGAAGTGGGACATCTGAGGTTTGTAGTTTTTCAAAGCTTGGCCTACCGAATACACATTGAGATATGGATGAGGTTGCACTTCCTAGGGGTTCCACTAGATGTCAACCATCTTTAGAAACTGGTTTGAGGATTCTACTATAAAGGAGGGGCTCATGAGCCCTCTTTGAGTCAGTGGTCTGGCAGAGAGCCTTGGTCTCATGACGTAACTCTGTCGGGAGCGCACCTCTCGTTTCAGTGCTTTTCTGAAGACAAAGGAATTCTCCGGTTGGAACATTATTGATGTTTTATGTTTAAAAACATTATAACGATTGATTCCATACATCGTTTGACATGTTTCGAAAGGACTGTAACGGAACTTTTCGGGGTTTTGTCTGAATGAAGTGTCTGCGCCTCATGAAGATAGATTACTGAGCTGAATAAGCTAACAACAAGTGGCTATTTGGACATAAATGATGGAACTTTATGGAACAAATCAGTCATTTATTGTCGAACTGGGATTCCTGGGAGTGCCTTCTGATGAAGATCATCAAAGGTAAGTGAATATTTATGGTGTTGTTTCTAACTTTGTTGATTCCAAAATGGCGGATATTCCTCTGGCTGTTTTGGGTTCTGAGCGCCGTTCTCAGATTGTGCTTTTTCCGTAAAGTTTTTAAAAAATCTGACACAGCGGTTGCATTAAGGAGAAGTCTATCTTTAATTCTGTGAATAACACTATCTTTTATCAATGTTTATTATGAGTATTTCTGCAAAATCACCGGATGTTTTGGAATCAAAACATTACTGCACGTAAGGCGCCAATGTAAACTGACGTTTTTGGATATAAATATGCACATTATTGAACAAAACATACATGTATTGTGTAACATGATGTCCTATGAGTGTCATCTGATGAAGATCATCAAAGTTTAGTGATTAATTTTATCTATATTTCTGCTTTTTGTGACTCCTATCTTTGGCTGGAAAAATGGCAGTGTTTTTTTTTCCGACTTGGGGGATATCTAACATAATATGTTGTGCTTTAGCTGTAAAGCATTTTTGAAATTGGACACAATGGGTAGATTAACAAGATGTTTATATTTCATTTTCTGTATTGGTACTTGCTTTTTTAAAAGATATTACATTTACATTTAAGTCATTTAGCAGACGCTCTTATCCAGAGCGACTTACAAATTGAATGTGTAAATGCTGTAAGAAAATGTATATAATTTCACTTTGGATGAATTGCATGCCCATAGTGAACTGCCTCCTACTCTGTCCCAGATGCTAATATATGCATATTATTATTACTATTGGATAGAAAACACTCTGAAGTTTCTAAAACTGTTTGAATTATGTCTTGAGTATAACGGAACTCATAGGGCAGGCAAACTTCCAAACAGGAAGTGGAAATTCTGGGGCTGGTTGATTTTCAACTCATCGCCTATTCACATCCAAATAAGATATGGATCTGTTCGCACTTCCTACGCCTGCCACTAGATGTCAACCGTCAGTAGAACGTGGAATGAAGCCTCTAGTGTGATGTGGGACCGGATGGCAGCTATTTGAGTCACTGGTCTGGCAGATTGCCAGTTCCTGGTTACACACAGTACTTATTATATCGCCTTGCGTTCCATTACTCTGTAGACAAAAACGAATGCTCCGGTTGGAACGTTATTGGATATATATGATAACATCCTGAAGATTGATTCTCTACTTCGTTTGACCAGTTTATTCGACCTGGAATATAACTTTTTGAAGTTTTCTTGCGAGTTCGCCTGGACCGGCGCCAGCTTTTGGACATGTGAGCTAAACATGCTAGCAAAAGTAGCTAATTGGACACTAGTAATGGACATTATCGAACAAAACAACGATTTCTTGCGGAACTATGATTCCTTGCACTGCATTCTTATGAAAGATCATCAAAGGTAAGGGAATATTTATGATGTAATTTCGTATTTCTGTTGAATCCAACATGGCGGAGAAATATATTTACTTCTGAGCACCGTCTCAGATTATTGCATGGTATGCTTTTTTTGTAACGTTTAAAACAAATCTGACACAGCGGTTGCATTAAGAACCAGTGTATCTTTAATTATATGTAAAACATGTATCTTTCGTCAAAGTTTATGTTATCTGACGTAGCTCTCTGTAATTACTCCGGATATTTTGGAGGCATTTCTGAACATGGCGCCAATGTAAACCGACATTTGTGGATTTAAATATGCATATTATCGAACAAAACATAAATGTATTGTGTAACATGATGTCATATGAGTGTCATCTGATGAAGATTATCAAAGGTTAGTGATTAAATTTTATCTTTAATTCTGCTTTTGTGACTATCTTTGGCTGGGAAAAATGGCTGTGTGTTTTTTTGGATTTGGTGGTGATCTAACAAATATGTTGTGTTTTCGCTGTAAAACATTTTTTTAAATCGGACACGATGGGTAGATTAACTAGATGTTTATCTTTCATTTGCTGTATTGGACATGTCAATGCGGAATGTTGTCGAGGGGTTCCGCTAGCTAGAAAGGTTAAGATTTAATTAAATTATTTCAATATTTGTCTATGAATTTCTACCATTCATTGTTGGTTTGAGGTTAAGTCATTAAAATGTGGAGCTATTGGAATTTTAACATATTGTCCCATGTGCATTGTGTAACATACAGAGGGTCCCCAACCCTAGCCCCATAGGGATATCCCAAGGCACATTTACTACGGGCATTACGATTGGGTCACGTGCAGCTACACTCCAAATTGATGAGACAGCCTATAGGGAGCAGGTTCGAGACTTAGAAGTGTGGTGCCAGGACAACAACAACCTCTCCCTCAACATCAGTAAGACAAAGGAGCTTCAAGTTCCTCTGTGTCCACATCACTAAGGATCTATCATGGTCCAAACACATCCACACAGTAGTGAAGAGGGCATGACAATGCCTCTTCCCCCTCAGGAGGCTAAAAAGATTTGGCATGGGCCCTCAGATTCTCAAAAAGTTATACAGCTACATCAGAGAGCATCTTGACTGGCTGCATCACCTCTTGGTATGGCAACTACTTGGCATCCGACTGCAAGGCGCTACAGAGGGTAGTACAGTGCCTTGCAAAAGTATTCATCCCCCTTGGCGTTTTTCATATTTTGTTGCATTACAATCTGTAATTTAAATTTATTTGGATTTGGATTTCATGTAATGGACATACACAAAATAGTTCAAATTGGTGAAGTGAAATTCTAAAAAATAAAAAAACGGAAAAGTGGTGCATGCATATATATTCACCCCCTTTGCTATGAAGCCCCTAAATAAGATCTGGTGCAACCAATTACCTTCAGAAGTCACATAGTTAAATAAAGTCCACCTGTGTGCAATCTAAGTGTCACATGATCTGTCACATGATCTCAGTACATACACACACTTGTTCTGAAAGGCCCCCAGAGTCTGCAACACCACTAAACAAGGGGCGGCACCATGAAGACCAAGGAGTTCTGCAAACAGGTCAGGGACAAAGTTGTGGAGAAGTACAGATCAAGGTTGGGTTATAAAAAATATCTGAAACTTCCACGGAGCACCATTAAATCCATTATTAAAAGAATGGAAAGAACCACAACAAACATGCCAAGAGAGGGCCACCCACCAAAACTCAGACCAGGCAAGGAGAGACCAAAGATAACCCTGAAGGAGCTGCAAAGCTCCACAGTGGAGATTGGAGTATCTGTCCATAGGACCACTACGCCGTACACTCCACAGAGCTTGGCTTTATGGAAGAGTGGCCACAAAAAAGCCATTGCTTAAAGAATTTGTTTTTGCTTTTGGCAATCAAGGAAAATGCTATGTCTGGCACAAACCCAACACCTCTCATCACCCCGAGAATACCATCCCATCCATGTTTTTCCATCGGCAGGGACTGGGAAACTGGTCAGAATTTAAGGAATGATGGATGGCACTATATACAGGGAAATTCTTGAGGGAAACCTGTTTCAGTCTTGCAGAGATTTGAGACTGGGATGGAGATTCACCATCCAGCAGGACAATGACCCTAAGCATACTGCTAAAGCAACACTCGAGTGGTGTAAGGGGAAACATTTAAATGTCTTGGAATAGCCTAGTCAAAGCCCAGACCTCAATCCGATTGAGAATCTGTGGTATGACTTAAATATTGCTGTACACCAGCAGAACCCATCCAACTTGAAGGAGCTGGAGCAGTTTTGCCTTGAAGAATGGGCAAAAATCCCAGTGGCTAGATATGCCAAGCTTATAGAGACATACCCCAAGAGACTTGCAGCTGTAATTACTGCAAAAGCTGGCTCTACTAAGTATTGGCTTTGGGGGGGTAGCATCTTAAAAGTGGTAGGCATGTTGTGTAAATCAAATTATACAACCCCCTCCCAAAAAAATCTATTTGAATTCCAGGTTTTAAGGCAACAAAATAGGAAAAATGTGAAGGGGGTGAATACTTTTGCAAGCCACTGTACCTACGGCCCAGGACATCACTAGGGCCGAGCTCTCTGCTAGGGAAGGCCCCCCAAAAACACTGTTCTCTCTGCTACTGCACGGCAAGCGCTACCAATGCACCAACTCTGTAACCAACAGGACCCTGAACAGCTTCTAACAACAAGCCATAACCCTTCTAAACAGCTAATCAAATGGCTACCTAGAGTACCTGTATTTACCTTTTTTTGCACACACATACTGACACCAGGGTTTCCGTTAGCCTGTAACAGCCAGATTATGGCCAATCAAAGAAATGAAAAGCCGATAAATAAAATTGGCACCGGCCAATTGTCCGGGAGGGGGAAAAAAGCAAGCTTCCCATTCACCATTCAAGTGCGTAGGCAACTAGGCAGGCTTCAGCACGTCACACACCACTTTGCAATGAGCTGGAGGACGTATGCATTTTGAAAATATATGCTTCCTGGTTTGAAACGTGAACATTTTACTACATATTATGAGGCATGTATTACCTTGCTTCAAAGTAGCCTAGCCAAAATCCAACCAAACATGCAGGCAATTATTTTATAAAGACTTCAGTATACCATTGAAACCAGTAGCCTTTTTCCCTCATGTTCTATTAGTTTTCAAATCAACTTAATTTCATTGACCAGTAGCCAAAGGCACAATCTTAATTGTGCTAATTGTTGCATATTTGATCTCCCCTCTTCTAAAATTTCTAACAGATATTTTCAAGTCTGTCACATGAAACCGCTCAATGTTTATTTCCCACTTATTGATTTATGGAACGAACATTCGCACATAGCCTACTGCCTTGTACGCATTAATTTAAAAAAGAATTTGCACGCCCAATTTTTCAGTTTTTGTTTTGTTAAAAAAGTTTGAAATATCCAATAAATGTCGTTCCACTTCATGATTGTGTCCCACTTGTTGTTGATTCTTCACAAAAAAATACAGTTTTATATCTTTATGTTTGAAGCCTGAAATGTGGCAAAAGGTCGCAAAGTTCAAGGGGGCCGAATACTTTCGCAAGGCACTGTATATATACACAGTACCAGTCAAAGGTTTGGACAAACCTACTCACTCAAGGGTTTTTCTTAATTCTTACAATTTTCTACATTTTAGATTAATAGTGTAGACATAAACAATGCCTTCAACTGAATCATGTAGTAACCAAAAGTGTTAATCAAAATCAACATTTATTTTATATTTCAGATTCTTCAAAGTAGCCACCCTTTGGGATGATGACAGCTTTGCACAGTCTTGGCATTCTCTCAACCAGCTTCATGGGGTAGTCAACTGGAATGCCTTTCAATTAACAGGTGTGCCTTGTTGAAAGTTAATTTGTGGAATTTCTTTCCTTCTTAATGCATTTGAGCCAATCAGTTGTGTTGTGACAAAATAGGGGTGGTATACAGAAGATAGCACTATTTGGTAAAAGACCAAATCCATATTATGGCAAAAACATGAAGGTCAGTCAATGCGGAAAATTAAGAACTTTGAAAGTTTCTTCAAGTGCAGTCGCAAAAACCATCAAGAGCTAAATTGAAACTGGCTCTCATGAGGATTGCCACCGGAAAGGAAGACCCAGAATTGCAGAGGATAAGTTCATTTGAGTTAACTGCACCTCAGATCACAGTCCAAATAAATGCTTTAGAGTACAAGTAACAGACACATCTCAACATCAACTGTTCAGAGGAGACTACCCTGAAATCAGGCCTTCATGGTCAAATCGTTGCAAATAAACCACTCCTAAAAAGGACTCTAATAAAGAAGAGACTTGATTGGGCCAAGAAACACAAGCAATGGACATTAGACCAGTGGAACTCTGTCCTTTGCTGTGATTAGTCCAAATGATTAATATTTGGTTCTAACCGTCGTCCGTGTCTTTGTGAGACGCAGAGTAGGTGAACGGGTGATATCCGCATGTGTGGTTCCCACTGAGAAGCATGAATGAGGAGGTGTGCTGGTGCTGTGCTGGTGACACTGTCAGTGATTTATTTAGAATTCAAAGCACACTTAACCAGCATAGATACCACAGCATTCTGCAGCGATATGCCATCCCATCTGGTTTGCGCTTAGTGGGACTATCGTTTGTTTTTCAACAGGACAAATGACCCAACACAGCCCTCCAGGCTGTGTAAGGGTTATTTGACCAAGGAGAGTGATCCTGAGGTCTCCTAGCCTCCTGAGGTTGAAAAGGCGATATTGCGCCTTCACCACACTGTCTGCTTGGTTGAACCATTTCAGATTGTCAGTGATATGTACGCTGAACTTTTCACCTCCACTGCGGCCCTGTCAATGTGGATAGAGGTGTGCTCTGTCTGCTGAAGTCCACGATCAGCTCCTTCGTTTTGATGACATTGAGGGAGAGGAAGTCCAGGATCCAGTTGCACAGGGCGGGGTTCAGACCCGAGCTTGGAGGGTACTATGGTGTTGAAGGCTGAGCTGTAGTCAATGAATAGTATTCTTACAAAGGTATTCCTCTTGCCCAGATGGGATAGGGCAGTATGCAGTGCGATGGCGATTTCAACGTTTGTGGATCTATTGGGGCGGTATCCAAATTGAAGTGCGACTAGGGTGTCAGGTAAGGTGGCGGTGGTACGATCCTTAACTAGACCCTCAAAGCACTTTGTGATGACAAAAGTGAATGCTACGGGGCGATAGTCATTTAGTTCAGTTACCTTTTCTTTCTTGGGTACAGGAACAATGGTGGACAACTTGAAGCAAGTGGGGACAGCAGACTGGGATAGGGAGAGATTGAATATGTCTGTAAACACTCCAGCCAGCTGGTCTGTGCATGCTCTGAGGACACGGCTGCCTTGCAAGGGTTAACACGCTTAAATGTCTTACTCATGTTGGCCACGGAGAACGAGAGCCCACTGTCCTCGGCACAGTGTTATCCTCAAAGCGGCAAAGGAGGTGTTTAGCTTGTCCGGTTTCCACGAATCGAGGCCAAAGACAGCATCGCTAAGGTAGGTCTAAAATTCACTGTGCTACACCAAACAGTACCTATCCTTTAACTCCCAGTAATGGATACCAAAAATATATGTGGTTAAATCACGTTATCTGATGTAACAATCTGTAGCTAAGAGAACTGGTGTTAAGCAGATGATGGGAGAGGTTGCCCCGATGAAATTGCCATTCCAAAGAAACATACAGTAAATTCAGGGAATACTTGTAAAGCTGTGGGAGGAGTGTTGTAATAATTAAATTGCCATTCAGCACCTCATGAGTCATCTGCTTGAAATCCAGCATCATGTCTAATCCCTCAACAGGGATACAGTTCTGCTACAATGACACACGCAGGCAAAGGAATCCACTACAGGAAGAAACCCAGGCACTACACTGTTTTGTCTGTTGGACAAAGAACAAAAACAATTATATTCTATTGTACAGTTTGAACAACAGTTGAACCATGCCAGCATTACATCAATATTAGGATAGACTAGTTGAACATGCATACATGTGCACAGGCACAAATATTACATGTACAACAATATCTAGCTTACTAGAAATATGGCATAACCCTCAAACTTTGCCCAGTGACCAGAGTGTATAAATGAGCCTAGGTAGGTAGGTAAGTAGGTAGACAGTATCTACCTACAGCCATGTCCATCAGGCATGCTTAGGCAAATATCTTTATAGTAAAACAAGCTTCAGTTTTAGAGATTTACAACAGTAAATTGTTGGATTATTGTTTCTCCTCACTGTTTGGTAGTAAATGTATGATATATGCAATACTTACATCTGTTTGTAATGCTATCTTACGTCACGCCTATCATTTTGTGGGATTGAAATGATTCCAAGGTCATAACCAATGTCAACCCTCGTCAATCATGTTAAGTAGCTGGCTAGTCATTTATTTTACAGTTGCTGATGTTACACGTTTGCTAACAAGTTACAAATGGGAGGCGTTGCGCATAACAAGTTAGCAGGTGCGTGGCTAACTAGCCAGTCAACTCCAGTCATGCGCTAACGTTTGCTGGTAAACCTAGCTTTAGGTGGCTGGTTGTAACGTTATAGCTTGCTGTTTATGTAGCTAGCCATATCTACGACTTAAAGGAGAAGAGGTTTTACATATCGAGATACAAAAGATCTCCGATTGTAAAACCTAATTTTTTTTGTCATAGATATGGATACCGGTAGTTGTTAGCTAACTTAGCTAGCTACCTACCTAGATAGCCAGCCAAGTTAGCAAATAATTGTATTTCCTCCCCACTGTAACACAGTAGTATATTAGCCAGCAATACACAACATGGATTTAAGTAGATAAACTAAAGTTTAATAACTAGATAAACTAAAGGGAAATTAACTGGGCACCGCATTTGTCATCTGCCTTCTTGGTGCTAGCATCGGCTGTAGAGGAGCTTCAAACATTAACAAAGAGTTGGATTTAGCTTTGAATCCTCTTTGCTACATTCCGGTTGAAACATGTATGGTTGAATGTCACCATGAAGCTAATAGAAGCTCCATCGTCAAATTCGAGTTGATGAGAGGAATTACTTGAAGCCATTACGTCTGGTCAGTTCTTTCAGTTTTGCCTAAAGGATTGTTGTTAGTTTCCACCTCCTTTATAAAATATATATATATTTTTTAAAGTCTGCCTAGGGGGAGAGATGGGGGCCAGAGTACAAAGCACCGACCAACACAAGTTGTAGTCTTTCATAGACAGGAAAAATGTGTGACCTGCTTGTATAATTACTAATGAATCCACAAATAGGAACATCGCTGAATGACGTCCGATGGCAAACAAGGACAGACATATTTACATACACGTTTTTGTGTATATAAAAATGGGCAGAATATTGCACAATCCAGGTGTGGACTCTATTAAGAGACTTACCCAGAAAGACTCACAGCCGTAATCGCCGCCAAAGATTATTCTACAAAGTATTGACACAGGAGTGTGAATTTAAACAATGTTTTCACTTTGTCATTATGGGCTATTGTGTGTAGATGGGTAAGATTTTTTTTTATTTAATCAATTTTGAATTCAGGCTGTAACAAAACAATGTGGAATAAGTCAAGGGGTACGAATACTTTCTAAAGGCACTGTATATGTACAGTACATAGCTACCCCTGCACATCGATTCGTACTGGTACTCCCTGTATATAGCCATGATATTTTCTACTCCCTATATAAAGTCATGTTTTTTTTACTCTTAATTCCCTGGGTCACTATTTTTTTGTTTGTTTTGTTTTATCTTTAACTCTGCATTGTTAGAAAAGGACCCGTAAGTAAGCATTTCACTGTTAGTACACACCTGTTGTCTATGAAGCGTGTAACAAATATGTGTGTGCTGCCAGTTGTGGGCTGGATTGAAACAAACCTAACCTTCATTTAAGTTGTGATGCAGTCACGACCACAAGTATCACAAAACTCTTATGGACGAGATTGACTATGACCAAAATTATCCTATCCACTTAGTGGTCAATTTTGACAGTAGAATAAATATTTCTGACTCATATCGACGCAACCAAGGTGGGAAGTTAACTTAACACAGTGGCTGGTGGATGCCCAAATTTTACCAGCCACTAAAATGTTTTACCAGTCCACTCACAAAAAAAACTGAGGATAAAATGACAGAAAACACATGCACGCATTGTAATGTTAAAACAATAATATATGCCATTTAGCAGATACTTTCATCCAAAGCGAGTTACAGTCATGCATGCATATATTTTTGCGTATGGGTGGCTCCGGGAATCCGACCATACAGGACATTTATTGAATGGTTTTGAAATTGATTGAAAGTGATTTCAAAGAACAACACAGAACATGGACAGACAGTGAATATCAGAGTGTGTTCTATACCTGTTCCAGCAGGGAAGGTCTACATCTTTCTCTCTTGTTTGAACCTATGCTGTACCCCACCCCACTTTCACCACTGTAGCATTGAGATTCTCTCTTCCAGAGCTGACACAAACACATTTGGGGGGGAAAACTACTCCCAAATGCTCTGTGATGACCACCTGCCAATGTCTCTGGTAAGAATAGCCATTCTGACAGCCAATGCCAACATCTACCAGCATTTGGCTGGTAATTTCCCACCCTGGGTGCCACATAGGCTGTTTTCTAATTAGATTTTTAGTGGCAGCTGATCTTTAAAGATGTGACAATAAAATATGTTTTATTTAATTATCTTTAATTATCAGGACCACCTTGTCCTGAACACAGGCATCCCACAAGGTTGTGTCATGTCACCTCTCCTGTTCTCCATATACACTAATGAAATGGCATGCAACAACAGCAACCTCATCAAATATGCGGACGACATGGCTCTGGTTGCTTGCTTGGAGGGCAAGTCTAGCTCAAGCTACTCCCAGTTAATTTACTGCCTTGTGAAGGGGATTGACAATAGCTTCCTTGACCTCAATGTCACCAAGACTAAAGAACTGTGGCTTGGAGGGTAAGCTGGGGAACAACGAAAGTCCCTCTTTTGAGCACGTCACCATGAATGGCTGGGACGTGGAACAAGTCACATTTGAAATACTCAGGGACAATTTAAGACCACAAACCTATCTTCCAGGAAAACAATTACCCCATTAACAAAAAGGCAAGTCAGTGTCTCTTCCTACTTAGGAAGCTAATAAGTTAATGCAAGCAAACACACACTGATCATGGTGTACACCTGATAGTGTTCTCATTTTCAACATCTCTTCCTGGTATTGGACTTTCTCAGTCAGGAACAGGAGTAAACTAGCACAATTTGTCAATCAGGCCAGCAAAAGTGGACAGGAAAGAGCCACAACTCCAATAAGTGTACACAGAACATCACAAGGAAAGCCCTCCAGGTCTTCGACAACACCCACCCAATGCACGCATCCTTCCAAATGTAGTGGCAATCCTAAATAAGACTGATGGACTGACATGTACACGTTTAGTGTTTGTGTGTAATGTGTATGTTTAATGTCTGCTTTTACCCTTTTAATGTAAGCCAGATCTTCTAAGACACATTTCCATTCTGTGCAAACTTAACTGACAATCAAGTTCTCTTATCTTAAATAATATGCCTACATAGCCTTGGGATAGGCTAGCCCTACAATAAATCAGACGTTTCAGGTTACTGCATGACAATGACAACGGTGGAAGACAAACTGGGACACAGATATGGACACAACTACAGTAGGCAACTTTCTTGGATTCATTATTGTGATATAATCATGAAGTGCAACACTTCATAATAGCATTAATTATGATATGGTGCTTGCACAGAACGACATCAGCTATAACGCTATTATAATGTGGACCATTCCCTGCATTGGTAAGGTAGGCTATAGCGTAACAACCTAACGTTAGCCTAATTTACAACATCATAATGGTTTCATATTTTCTAGGTTGTGAGATTAGTATTTGACATAGTAATATTTAGGCAATCATAAACTAATAGTTTAGCATTGCATGCGAGATAGATGAGATAGGGCTACATCGGTTTAAATGTCCCTATCATCGGTCAGACAGCACTGGTTAACTGTTTAACTATCTACAGTAGCTAGTTAGCTACTGCTATCACTGGACGTTGACAATAGTTGGCATTACATCATGACCTGGCTGTAAGTAAGGATCTGTCTAATGCGATATGTTTTTGACATGATGTAGGAGTTGTGATAATATACCTCGGTAGATCAATGGTAACATTATGCAATAAAAAAAACTTCACCGACAGATCACCACCTTCCTCCAAAAAAATGGCTGCATTTCGCAAATAACGGTGTCTAGCTAACGTCAACTAGCTGGATGCTAACGTGAGCTTCAACATCGAGTTGGTCTGCTAGCTAATTAGCTAGCTAGGATGAACAAATATGTTACCAAATTACAGACAGACGTATACAGTACAGTTATTTAGCGACATAAAGTAGCTAAATTACATGTATTCCGTAATTAATCATGGTTATTAATATTCTCAACTTACCCTTTTGTCTTTTATAAACACTACTCAACAGTTCTCTTTGTCTGCAAAAAAATGGCTATCAAGACAAGTCAGGCACATATCCCCCTTGAGTTCCACGGTGTCGAACGAAACACAAAAACGTACGCGGGCGCTTTTCAATGTCATTCTGAATGGACTTTCTAATACATAAGACAATGTCTATGTTAATTAAAAACTCTTAAAATGATACATAAAAGTCAGAAACCCTGTTCGGTCTCTTGGACGACACTTCTCTTCGGCCGTGGTGGTCGTTCCTGTTCCTGACAGCCAATACGGTCGCTAAGCAAAGCCGAGAAAAGAAGGGGCGTTCAGTGTTGATTGCAGGCGGGTAGAGAATGGCAACATGGAACTCCAATGGGGGAAGCAGGACGAGAGCGAGCTGCTGATGGTGGATACTGCAGGGAAAGTCCATGCCTGTGGCCCAGCATGACAGGCACTGCATCTCGCCAATGACAGCGGAGTATAAAATCAAGTAGTGGCCTGTTGGCATTTACTTGGAAACGTGGAGAGGCTGCTGTGAGCGCCGGGTGTCTCTGTTGATTCGTGTCAATTTGCTCGAGACAAACAGCAGGTTATATTAGAGGGGCCTGGTATATTAGAGGGGCCTGGGTCGAAGATGTTCCTCGTGATAATTTCAGCAGCTAATGAGAGACTGGGCTGCTCTCTGCCTTAAAGGTTATTAGGTTGGGATAGTTCCACCTGCCAAATCCTGAATTATTTAATTTACTTTGTACCAATGCATTCAACAATGGGCTATGCTATTTACCTTTGATTTGATTGATGTAGGCCTCTAGAAATTCTATATTCTTACATCCTATATTACTGGTGACTTTGGTTGACTGATTCAGGGCTCCAGTCTGCGACAATAGCCTAGTCGCATTTTTTTACTCTTTTCACTTGGCTGTGCAATGCTGCGATCTGTACATTATACCTACTCACCTCAATCAAATCCTATTTTGTCGGCAGATAAAAACCATTATTTGTTCAAACAGTAAAGTGAATTATCCTCATGATTCCTGTAATGAAAGTGTCTGCCCAGCCACTGCCTGTTTCACACTGTTTTACAATAAAAAAACTTTTGGTCATGTAGTGTATGTGGACACCTGCTCATCGAACATCTCATTCCAAAATCATGGGCATTAATATTGAGTTGGTCCCCCTTTGCTGCTATAACAGCTTCTACTCTTTTGGAAAGGCTTTCCACTAGATGTTGGAACATTGTTGCAGGGACTTGATTCCATTCAGCCACAAGAGCATTAGGGAGGTCAGGCACTGATGTTGGCCGATTAGGCCTGGCTTACAGTCGGTGTTCCAATTAGTTCTAAAGGTGTTCGATGGGGTTGAGGTCAGAGCTCTGTGCACGCCATCAAGTTCTTCCACACTGATCTCGACAAACCATTTCTGTATGGACCTTGCTTTGTACACAGGGGGCATTGCCATGCTGAAACAGGAAAGGGCCTTCACCAAACAGTTGCCATAACGTTGGAAGCACAGAATCGTCTAGAATGTCATTGAGGCATTAGGATTTCTCTTCACTGGAACTAAGGGGCCTAACCCGAACCATGAAAAACAGCCCCAGACATTATTCCTCCTCCACCAAACTTTATAGTTGGCACTATACATTGGGGCATGTAGCGTTCTCCTGGCATCTGCCAAACCCAGATTCGTCCGTCGTACTGCCAGATGGTGAAGCGTGATTCATCACTCCAGACAACGCGTTTTCACTGCTCCAGAGTACAATGGCGGCGAGCTTTACACCACTCCAAACGACACTTGGCATTGCGCATGGTGATCTTAGGGTTGTGTGTGGCTGCTCGGCCATGGAAACCCATTTCATGAAGCTCCTGATGATAGCCGAATCCACTAATTTGAAGGGGTGTCCAAATACTTTTGTAAATACTGTATAGTGTATCTGATATGGCTTTGAAGCTGCACATCGGCGAGTGTGCTAGGCCTCATTGGGTAGTAGTAGCCTATTAAACTTCGTAGGAAATCAATTAAATTTATTAAACTCATTAGAAATTGTATTAATTTGCCCAAATTCATAATAAGACATGAACAGAATGCGTCAGTAATTCGTTTTTCCTGCAAGTTTCTGAAGAGGCAACGACACTGCAATGCCCGTTTTGTGTGTGTGTGTGTGTGTGTGTGTGTGTCTGTATGTCTATCATTGTAGCCATTAGCGATGCTAATGATAACTTTCTTCTGGTAAATGGAGAAAGGTTTTCCCAAAAACGTTCTCATTAATTAGAAAGTAGCGTATGGAGGACCAAATCTGCCGTTATTAGAAATAAATACATGCACACATAAATAGATGAATACATGAATAAATAAATACATGTACATAAATACACACATAAATAGATAAATAATTAGTCCCACCTTTCATTGTATTCATTTATATATTTACATATGAATTTCTTCCTCCAACATGATAATGAAGTGGTGTCAAGCAAACGTATGTGGGTGGTATCTAGCGCAACGTTGGTTGATCAATGCCACCGCACGTTGCTCGATTGCATTTGCCTGGGCTGCGTTCAGGATGACACAATGGTGTTTAAGGCCATGTTTCACATTAGCGTCCCCTCAAACAATAATGATTAGCGCATATAGCTATGTATCAATATGATATGTCACATTTTGGGGGGTGGAGATAAAAATCCATTTATATGCGGCTGTGCCACACACACACACAATTAAAACACTCTAAAATAACAAATGGAACATTGTCCTTGCTTGACGTAGAAACGGGTGAACAGTTTTGGAACACAACCATGCCTGTCTCTGTTATGAGTGGGTTCCTTTTGACAATAAGACACAGGACTACCGCCATATATAGTAGATTCTAATTTATAAATCGACCGGGATTGCCCAGAAAATCACGGTATGCTAAAGTTATTGAGTGAGTATCAAGCAAGCTAGCTTGGCTACAACTGATAAAGTCAAATTGGCTAGCTGCAGTAGCTAGCCAGACCTTGACCCTTACAAAAATTAATTTGTTATCACAAATGTCCCACAAGTTTATGGCAAATTAGCTGCAAACTAAATAGTGTGCCAGAAAATGTTGCCAGAACTTTGCAAATGTTTGCCACTAGTGGTGAATCTGTGGCAACAATATTTATTGCCACTAGTGGCAAACATTTAAACAGAAGCCGTTTCTGGTAAACACATTGACGACCAATCAAGGGGATTAGAAAAATCTGTTGGAAAATAGAAACCAAGCTATCTAGCTTGCTACCTACCAAAGTTATCAGGGATCTAATTTATTCATTACATTTCCTAATAAACTCAAAAAGTGTGTTCGCTAATTGATGCCTAGTTAGCAATGTCATGTTTTATGGGATAGAGTGAAACACATTTAGTTGATACCAGTTTCAAATCGGTCAATGCCACTAACTGGCTAGCGCTATCACATATTTGCACAATTAATGTGATAGCTAGCTAGCTTTCTAACTAATGATTTGCCTGAACACTTTCTATTTTTTACGTGAATGCGTTGATGTCTTTTTAATGGTGCGGCAGCGTAGCCTAGTGGTTAGAGTGTTGGATTAGTAACCGAAAGGTTACAAGATCGAATCCCCAAGCTTATTTTGAGTGATAAATGAGTGTATCATCTTCAAGCTTGATAAGGTATTATTCTCATAAATGTAGCCATACATTAATTGTTTGTTAAAATGACACTAAACAAAAAATAAGCGCAAGGTGTTCTTAATGTTTTGTACATCACGTCTCATCTCACTAACAAATGCTAAAGTGACAAGCAAATTCCACTATTGTGGATAATCTGTATTGTGGCTAGCTTCACATATTTACATTATTCAACATAAAGTGTTTGTTTCATGAGCTGAAATAAAAGATTCCAGAAATGTTCTATACGCACAAAAAGCTTATTTCTCTACAATGTTGTGCACACATGTTTACATTTCTCCTTTGCCAAGCTAATCCATCCACCTGACAGGTGTGACATGTCAAGAAGCTGATTAAACAGAATGACCATTACACAGGTGCACCTTGTGCTGGGGACAATAAAAAGCTACTCTAAAATGTGCAGAACACACAAGCCACAGATGTTTCCAGTTTTGAGGGAGCGTGCATTTTGGCATGTTGATTGGAGGGATGTCTACCAGAGCTGTTGCCAGAGAATTGAATGTTCATTTCTCTACCATAAGCCGTCATTTCAGAGATAGCTTCCGTCCTCCTCTGGGTACATTGACTTCAATACAGAACATAGGATGCTCATGGATCTCACCCACTTCATAGACTTACACGGTAATTATGACAACTTCCAGAGGATGTCCTCCAGCCTATCAGAGCTCTTGCAGCATGAACTGACATTTTGCCCACCCACTCAAAGGATCAGATAATGAATGTAGTACTGAAAGCATAAACTACAGCTAGCTAGCACTGCAGTGTATAAAATGTGGTGAGTTGTTGACTTAGAGAGAGAGACAGTAGTTGAACAGTTTAGAACAAATTAATTTCTTCCAAAATGAAGGAGAAGCAAGAGAGAAATAGAGAGTGACATTTTTTCAGTGTCACTGCAATGCAGCTTTCTAGTTTAGCCTACTGAAACACCCTACTCAGAGGGATGTTATGTTAGCTAGCTGGCTATGACTTTCCAGCACAACATGGAAGTCTTCCCCGAAGTCCAGCGCGCTAGCATGCTCGTGCGGCAGAGTCGATATCCGCCCTTATAAACTCAGGTTCGTTACATTATCTTATTTTTCTTCCATTCACGCCGTATACACCTGAGTTAGGAAGAAGAGACAACTAGTATACAACTGTCTCTTAATGATGAAGTCCCAAGTCTAGATTGAATGTCATAATTAGTTGATTAGTTTGAATCAATTGTGTTGAGGCTAGGCTGTGGCTCGCAAGGAACGGTTGGCCACACATTTAAAAGTATATTTAGTAGGCCTAAATCCCAGTTTATGCTAGCTACATCATTTGTTTATATTGCATTAATTCAAGGCAGAAACATTGTTTCCTTGCTGAAAATATATTTCCTTGCTGAAAAATATATAAAATGCCAGTTTCAGTGAGAAGCATAGCAACATCAAGGAAACTCAAACAGCTGACCCAATTTTTCCAAAGCCAAACGCACCCATTAGCCACTGAGTTTACTGTTTTAAAATGCCAAAATATAAAATGTTTTCAGTATCCTAATTTTGTTTTTGTTTTCTAATTGTGTCAGTGCATGCGTTCTACAAGATTTGGACGAAGAACTTCCACAGGGCCGCCATCTACAAAGTTCACTCAAAAAGGCAATAGTTCTGAACTTTGTTTGCTTTTGTTTTAATTATTTACATATTGTTAATTATCTTTAAAAGTTCCATTGGTTGAAAGCTATTGCTCAGTTATCACTTGGCTCATGTAAATTATGTTTTTGGCAAAACAAGCAGGACCGCGTCATGTGTCAGAAGCAATGCATGTTAGCAATCTTATGTTAGCTGGATAACTTATTATTAAGCAATACAGTGGATACTTAATGAATAGGATTGTCAATAAACTAATTCTCAACATCCATCTTTGAATCAGTTTGTTGAGACCTTATTTTGCAACCAATCACAGGCATCTAAGCCAGCTAAATATAGTCAAAAAGGAGCATGATGTCATGATTGAGTAAATCTCCTATGTGAAGCTATCCACAATAGAGATTAGCCACAATAGTGGAATTTTCTTTTCACCTTAACAATTGTTAGTGAGATGAGACGTGGTGCCATAATATACAGTGTACAAAACATTAACACCTTGCTAATATTAAGTTGTGCACCCCTTTGGGGATGACCAAATGCAATAAAGTTTTGTATAGACTCATTTTCATTTTGTTAATTACAAAAAATACTTTCATAGCATGTTTCACATTGGTCTTCACACTACATTTTACAGTAACTTAAACACAAAGACAACACTTAGCTTATGATTAAAAAGGTCTAAAGTCAATGCAAGTCTCGTGTCTTTTGTGAATACATTTTTATTCATGTTATGTGTCAACAAAATATATCCTAGACAAAATTGAAGAATGGGACAAGTAGACAAATTTAATATAAGTCAGTGATTGCATCAGTAGCATTTTGTATGAATTTGAATGTTACATACAAGACATGTTGACAGAATTGCTGCAAGAGAGAGAGAAAGAGACTTGCTCTACTCCCAGGTAAGGCCCTTGCTTCCAGTACCACTGAAAGCCACAGTATTCAGTCAGGCAACGTGAAGATGAGATGACAATGTATTATGTACCTTTCATCACCAAAGCCATGATAACATTTACTGCACATGTTGCTGAACAATTCAACTTTTTTTTTGTTAGTGTCATCGATATATGGAAATTTAGAAACAATATTCAGTTCATAAGCATTGACTAATACCTCCAGGGCAGGGGTAGGCATCCCTGGTCTTTGAGGGCCCCAGGCACTACGTGTTTTTGATTTAACCGATCTGGAAGACCAGGTGTGTTGAATTTAGGCTTTGGTAAGGGCTTCGTTCCGTACATAAACATGTGATAGAAGGTTCAATTGAAAGGGTGTGGTGCTGTACTAAACAACCAGTTGAAAAATGGGTAAGGGTTAGGTTGTGGGTTTAAAATGCACCGCTGCCCTTTAAATACGCCACTTGTTGCTTCAAGCCACACCCCGGCACACCCACTGAACGGAGCAAACACATCTGTCTGTTCAAAAAAACGTTTTGGGTTGGGAAAACTTGTCGTTCTGTACAAACCCGTTCAGCAACGTAGAAAACGTTCAAGCGAACTGAAAACACCCCCTGGTTTAGAGCCTATTTTGATCAAAATCCTGCGGGACTCCAGGAACAGGGTTGTCCACCACAGGACCTTAGAACAGGGTTAAAGCGACTGCTGTGCGATGTATTGGGAAAGAGTTTTCTTCCAGGGCCCATATTTACAAAGCGTCTCAGAGTAAGGATAGTGATCTAGGATGACCTCCCCCTTGTCAATGTAATTGTACTCTGTGTGAAAGTCACAGTATTACTTGTTACTTTTATTTCTTATTTGTACTGCACTGTTGGTTAGGGGCTCGTAAGTAAGCATTTCACTAAGGTCTACTACACCTGTTTTCTGCGCAGTGTCTAATACAATTTGATTTGATTTTGAAGGCAGAATTTATCCTTAAATCAGTACTCCTGAGATTCTTTGTAAATATGGGCCCTGGCCTGTCAGCATTCTGGCTTGTCAGTAATGCCACTCTACCTGAAATGCAATAAAAACATGAAGAATTAGCTAACATGTCAGTAATTTAGCTAACTAGCTAATGGAACATATAAATGTGCACTAGCATAATGAGCCAAATTATATGAAAACAGCCGATTTGCTGTAAAATTAGGAGGAACATTTTTCTTGACAACTTTCAGTCATCAATACATCAAACAGGCAGGTGAACTAAGTAGTGTGACAAAAACTGTTGAAAGGTCAGTAAACTAGCTAATCTTTTTAAAATATAGCTAGTTCTTTTCTACAGTCCACTTAGCCAGCCAAAGTGAACTTTTTTTCATTTTTTTTCACAGCCAGCTAAAGTGAACTCTGATGGTGGGAGTTAGCTAGCTTTTTTACCACAGCATTTTCAAGATAGCTGGCAAGTTAATGGCATTTTCTTTATCAGTCAGATGAATAGCTTGCAAATATATGAATTCACCTATATGTGTATATATGTATATATATATATATATATATATATATATATATATGTGTGTATATATATATATATGTCGCAGCACGCTAACCCAAATTTTCGATGCATGCCTCCACACGGAAAACAAGGTAATCTGGAGAGCCGTTGTTTCCAGCAGCGGCCAGCACTGCCACAATAACGTTTAGCCACAATAGTGGAATTTGCGGTTCGACTTCAAAATAAAAGTTATTCATTTCAACTGATGCAAACGGATACAAATAGTGTAATCATGGTCTATTTCGATTAGATCATGCTTAACCTGTTTGGAATGTTTTTATATAAATTCAACAAAAGACAATAATTCTTAAATTTGACAAAAAACAATTGAAATCGCACTGTGGATATATTTGGTATATTATTAGGATTCCCATTAGCTGTTGCAAAAGCAGCAGCTACTCTTCCTGGGGTCCACACTAAACATGAAACATGACAAAATACAGAACATCAATAGACAAGAACAGCTCAAGGACAGAACTACATTAAAAAAAAATAATGGCAAACGTAGCCTATATATCAATGCATACACACAAACTATCATGGTCAAATAGGGGAGAGTTGTTGTGCCATGAGGTGTTGCTTTATCTGTTTTTTGAAACCAGGTTTGCTGTTTATTTGAGCAATATGAGATAGAAGGAAGTTCCATGCAATAAGGGATCTATATAACACTGTACACTTTCTTGAATTTGTTCTGGATTTAGGGCTGTGAAAAGACCCCTGGTGGCATGTCTGGTGGGGTAAGTATGTGTGTCAGAGCTGTTTTTCCAACAGTTTGCTAAGAGCTGGCAGCAAGCTTATAGCTCTGCTGTTAGAACCAGTAAAAGCTGCTTTACCACGCTTTGCCATTACTTTTGCTTCCCATCAGACTTGAGGACAAAGACTTTCCTCTTGGCTCAGATTCAAAATATGACAGATAGGAGTGGCTATAGAGTTAGCTACCATCCTCAGTAGCTTTCCATCTAAGTTGTCAATGTCATTATTGATCAATAACAATAATTTCCCACCTCTCCCAAAATATCTTTACAAAATTCTAACTTGCAATGTTTTTCTTTCATTAATAGTTTTTTTTTTATGCATGAATACAATTGCTCACTGTTTGTTGGTATTACCTGCCTAAGTTTGCCCACTTTGCCAATGAAGTAATCATTCAAATAATTGGCAACATCAAATGGTTTTGTGATGAATAAGCCATCTGATTTGATGAAAGATGGAGTTGAATTTGTCTTTCTGCACATAATTGAATTTAAAGTAGTACAAAGTTTTTTTCCATCATTGATCTTGGCTTCATAATACAGTTTCTTCTTCTTTTTGTTGAGTTTAGTCACATAATTTCTCAATTTGCAGTAAGTCAGCCAGGAAGATGTGCAGCCAGACTTATTAGCCACTCTGTTTGCCCCATCTCTTTCAACCATACATTTTTTCAATTCCTCATCAATTCATGGAGCCTTAACAGTTCCAACAGTCAGTTTCTTAACAGGTGTATGTTTATCAATAATTTGATGAAGCAATTTCATAAATTCATCAAGTGCAACATCTGGATGCTCCTCATTAATCACATCAGACCAACAAATATATTTTTTTTACATCAGCCACATAATTCACAGCAAAATCTTTTGTATGATCTCCAATACACTATTTTAGCCCCAGCTCTTTGGCTTTCCTGGATATAGCCACTATATTGTGATCACTGCATCCAATGGCTAGATTTCTGCAGCATTTGAAGGTCCCCAAATCCAAGATGGTAGCCAATCAGTCTGTCCGTTTGTATGTGTGATCCTTGAGATCAGAGTTTTTAATGACCCTGATCCTGTTTACAGAAGCAAATATTTTATGTTAAGGTGGATGTTGTATATAACAACTATTATTTTTTAGAGTTCAGTCTCTATTTTACTTGTACAAAGATTTCCGATTGAGATAGGCCTTTATTTTCTTCTACACCTTGCTGGAGTTTGAGCTCTCCGAGTTAGGAGCGTTTGTCTGCGCGCAAGGCCTGCTACGCGAGCGCAGATGCGCACTGAAAGCTAGGAGCGGAGAAGCGGTTATCGGATTGGAAAACCTGATGGGCCGTGGGAAAATCTACGTTCTACACAACGTTTACTGGTCATTGCACACCTGTGCTGAAATACCTCTAAAAACCGCCGTTATGTATCTGTTACTGTGCCTGCACTTTACTCAATGCCATCCTGCATTAAATAGGCTGAATGATCAATGGGTGAGTTCATTGTATTTGCCTTATGCCATAAAATTTGCAAACACTCCGAGACCATCATGTCAATACCACCAGGAACTTGGTCTCTCTCTGCAATTACATTTGTACCACTCTCAAACGCAAATGGGCCTATTACACTTGATAGCATACTTCCAAAATCTCAAACTATTGAAGGACTTTTTTTCTGTTTCGAAAGACTCCGTTCGTTTTATTTACAATGGTGCTGGCGCCACCAAGTTCTCACGCATTGGGCAAATTAGATATATTGTTATGCTTTTATTGTTGATCTCTGGTAATGTGCGACCAAACTCTGGGCCGGTAGATGCCATGCAATCTCTACCGACTCCCTATTATTTTAGAAACAGAGCAGGTTTTGGCCTCTTGCACGTTAATGTCCGAAGTCTATTCACAAGAATAGATATGATTAGAATATGGGCCAAAAAGACATTAGAAACCATTACGTGTCAAATAACTGGATTTCTATTGATGGGTACACGGTTTTTAGAACGGATTGGATGAGTAAAGGAGGAGGGGTTGCAATTCATGTGAAATCCGAGTTTAACACATCTGAAATTCTCTCGATTACCAAAGCCAAACATTTTGATTTGCTTGCGGTTAAAGTGAACGCAATATAAGGACTTCCACATCACTGTAGTCGGCTGCAACATACAGACCGCCCTCGGCTTCGGGAGACGCACTTAACTCCTGCACAAGCTAAATTACTCTAAATTCATTATTTTAGGAGATTTGAACCGGGACATGCTTACATCCTCTATCGGACTCTTTTAAAGAAATGTGTGACTCTGAATCTCGCTCAATTCATTAATGCCCTTACATGACCGAATCCCAGAGCACCTAACAAATCAACGCCATTGGACATTATTCTAACGAATACCCCTCACAAATGCACACGGACTGGGATGTTCTGTAATGATGTCAGTGATCATGGTGTAATTGCTTGTGTTAGAAATACAAAAATGACCAAACATGATCCGTACCATAATACTGACAGAGTAAGTCTGATTCTCAATGTTGTCACTGCCTGTGACTATTTTCATATGAAATGTGTCGATTTGTGTTGAACATGCACTTTGAATAAATTTAGAATCGGTGGAAGGGACAATCCCTGGTTGTCAGAATACTCGGCAGAATATATATTGGAAAGATAAATATATCTTGGCCTTAAGCTAGAGCGCTAAGAAACAACTGCACAGGATTTATCAGGAAGTCCAAATCAGATGACTATTCAAATGCAGTCGCAGAGAACCTAAACAACCCTACCAAGTTCTGGAAGCTAATCAAATCAGTGTCAGGTTCTAATCTATCCTCTGGCCTTCCTGACCATTTAATGATGGATTCTAATGAGTCAGTTAAGAACAAATTCTTACTTACAATGAATGACAGCCTAGGAACAGTGGGTTAACTGCCTTGTTCAGGGGCAGAAAGACAGATTTTTACCTTGTCAGCCCAGGGACTCGATCTAGCAACGTTTCTGTTACTGGCCCAATGCTCTAACCACTAAGCTACCTGCAGCCCCAACAAACACTTTTTTTTAAAACAAGCACTTCATATCTGCTGGGTCAGTTTTTGATAATGGTGGGGCCCAGGCCTCTAATGTAAGCTCTGTTACAGTCAACTATGATATAGGCTCTCATGTGAACCATTTTAACTTTCAGCCTGTTTCTTATACTGAGGTCTATAAAGCACTAAAGGCTACAGACACTAAAAAGTCTGCAGGTCCAGACAACCTGGACCACCTACCTCTTAAAGATAGCAGCTGGTATTACTGAACCTGCGGCTCACATTTTCAACTTGAGTCTCTTGACCAATTCCATACCCAGCATTTGGAAATCAGTCCTCCCACTGCTAAAGGGTGGAGACCCCTCAGATGCTAATAACCATCGTCCTATCTCTAAACTCCCTATCCTGGCCAAAGTCTATGAATCCCTAGTGAACTCGCAGTTAAAACATCTTATTTAAAAAATAACCCACTGAGTGGGGTTCAGTCTGGCTTTAGATCGGGGCACAGCACAGCTATGGCAGCTATGGCAGTGGAAAACGACATCATTAATGCACTTGATAAAAAGCAACATTGTGCTGCTCTGTTTGTGGATTTATCAAAGGCCTTTGATTCAGCTGACCATGAATTGTTGCTAGCTAGACTCATTGGTGTCAGTGAAGGGGCAGTAAATTGGTTTAGGAACTATCTTTCTGACAGAACACTGTGTGTGTGTGTACACACTGACAATCACAAGCCTAGCTTTCTTGATATTAATAGAGGTATGCCCCAGGGTTCCCATTTTTAGCTCCTGTGTTTTATATTTTTATTAATGATTTGGGAAATGGGATGCAATCAGCAAACTTACATCTATATGCAGATTGATAGTCATGTTCATGTGCTCCTTCTCTGGTTCAGGCTGTTGAAGAGCTCCAGACTGATTTTCAGTCACTGCAGGCCTCACTTTATGGTCTTGAATGTACAAAAAAAACTAAATTCATGACCTTTACCAGACATAGAACTCTGCCGGAGAACGTTAGCATTGTCACATCTGGTGGCTTATCCATTGAAAAAGTGTCATCCTACAAATACCTAGGTATTTGGTTGGATGACAAGTTGTCCTTTAAAGTTCATGTGGATAATCTTGTGACAAAGCTTAAATTGAAATAGTGTTTTTATTTTCGTAATAAGGCTTGCTTCCCGCTTATAGCTAGAAAGAAGCTTGTTCAGGCCACTTTTCTCTCTGTAATTGATTATGGCGACTTGTTGTATATGCATGCAACCTCCTTCGTCTTACAGAGACTGTACTCTGTTTATCATGCATCCTTGTGCTTTATTACAAATGCCAAGTCACTCCCCCACCATTACACATTGTACCAAATGGTAGGTTGGACCTCACTTTATATGCACAGAAATATACATTTTTATGAGTTCATCTACAAAGCCTTTTGGGTAAACTCCCTCAATAGTCTGGTCTCCTTCACCACCAGCAGTTACCATACCCGGTCTGCTAGGTGGTTGCTACTTATAGTCCCCAGGACATTCACAGTATTAGGCAAGACTGCCTTCTCTTCTTGTGCACCAGACGCATGGAATAGTCTACAATCCATGCTTCATCTAGATATGTTAGTGCCACTGAATGAATTTAAAATATTGATGGGAGACCGTTACAGGGGAGTGTGAATGCTTTTTTTAGTCTGGATCTTATTGTCGTATGTTTTAATTATGTAATGTATTGATTGTTGTTGCCTTCTTGGCCAGGTCTCCCTTGAAAAAGAGACTCTGGGTCTCAATGGTCTTTTCCTGGTTAAAAAAAAGGTGAAATAAATTAAAATAGAACAAAGTTCTACAGTATTAGTACAAATGTGATCGATACATGTGGATGACCTTGTTCATGTAGTGTTTGTAAACACCCTGCTCGGTTGATTAATAACCTGAAAGGCCGCTAAGCAAGGAAGAAGCCACTGCTCCAAAACCGCCATAGAAAAGCCAGACTACGGTTTGCAACTTCACATGGGTACAAAGATTGTACTTTTTGGAGAAATGTCCTCTGGTCTGATGAAACAAAAATATAACTGTTAGGCCATAATGACCATTGTTATGTTTGGAGGAAAAAGAGGGAGGCTTGCAAAAAAGTTCAAGCTTGGTCGCAAATGGGTCTTCCAAATGGACAATGACCCCAAAGAAACTTCCAAAGTTGTGGCAAAATGGCTTCAGGACAACAAAGTCAAGGTTTGCGACCAAGCTCTAACTTCCTGACTGATGTCTTGAGATGTTGCTTCAACATATCCACATAGTTTTCCTGCCTCATGATGCCATCTATTTTGTGAAGTGCACCAGTCCCTCTTCCAGCAAAGCACAACACAACATGATGCTGCCACGCCCGTGCTTCACAGTTGGGATGGTGTTCTTCGGCTTGCAAGCATCCCCCTTTTCCCTCCAAACATAACGATGGTCATTATGGCCAAACAGTTCTATTTTTGTTTCATCAGACCAGAGGACATTTCTCCAAAAAGTACGATCTTTGTACCAATGTGGAGTTGCAAACCGTTGTCTGCCTTTTTTTTATGGCGGTTTTGGAGCAGTGGCTTCTTCCTTGCTGAGTGGCCTTTCAGGTTATGTCCATATAGGACTCGTTTTACTGTGGATATAAATACTTTTGTACCTGTTTCCACCAGCATCTTCACAAGGTCCTTTGCTGTTGTTCTGGGATTGATTTGCACTTTTCGCAAAACAAAGTACGTTCATCTCTAGGAGACAGAACGCATCTCCTTCCTGAGCGGCATGACGGCTGCATGGTCCCATGGTGTTTATACTTGCGTACTATTGTTTGTACAGATGAATGTGGTACCTTCAGGCATTTGGAAATTGCTCCCAAGGATGAACCAGACTTGTGGAGGTCTCCAAATAATTTTTCCTGAGGTCTTGGCTGATTTCTTTTGATTTTCCCTTGATGTCAAGCAAAGAGGCACTGAGTTTGAAGGTAGGCCTTGAAATACATCCACAGGTACACCTCCAATTGACTCAAAGGATGTTAATTAGCCTATCAGAAGCTTCTAAAGCCATGACATCATTTTCTGGAATTTCCCAAGCTGTTGAAAGACACAGACAACTTAGTGTATGTAAACTTCTGACCCACTGGAATTGTGATACAGTGAATTATAAGTGAAATAATCTGTCTGTAAACAATTGTTGGAAAAATTACTTGTATCATGCACAAAGAACATGTCCTAACCAACTTGCCAAAACTATACTTTGTTAACAAGAAATTTGTGGAGTGGTTGAAAAACGAGTTTTAATGACTCAAACCTAAGTGTATGTAAACTTCCGACTTCAACTGTATGCATACATAGCGTAACAATATCCTGATTATTTGCATCATTCCATTGAGTAGTTGTTTGTCAAAATCTACCATCACGTGCGCTACAAAACAACAGCGTCTAGGTATGCACATGGAGATCCTATTAATCTAATTCTATGGGTGTGCACTTGAATTCAAAATTATTCAACTTTTTGCAAATTTTCTCCTGATGTGATTTAAGCATTGTTGTGGATGTAGAACATCCAATGTTGTTGTTTTTTTACCAAAAAAAGTGAGAAAATAAACTAAATAGAAATGATAGGGCCCTAGAGTTCCCATTTCTCAGGTGGTGAGTTAGCACTAATTAAATCAGGCCTATATGTCATATTAGTGCACAAAATGATTAAGTTAAAATCATCTCTATAGAACCCCAAAAAATCTGGAGGCCTTTTTTGATGGTAAAATATAACAATAATAGCCTAATTGTCAACCCAAAATTCATGACAGTCACATGATTAGGTTGCATATCTCAATATCTTGCAATCCTGCTTGGACATGTTGGATGTAACTTATTTATTGAATACCATCTCAGTATTCTAAATGACACTTCTTATTAAGCATTGGGAATTACTTTATACACATATTTTGGGGTGTGACCAAATCGTGGGCTGGTGCCACCAACTGAAACAGTTAGTGGCATCAGTGCCAACAGGGGGAACTGGTTAGTCTGGGGGCCTGCTGATTTGAATTGCCTACTAATATTAAATCACATTGTCCACTCAATCAATTCATTTTCTTCAGTTTAACTGTTGGCATTGAGATATAGTAAAGCTGTAATGAGACGCAATAAGACCGTTGTTGAGAATTCCCCCTGCTAATGGTGTGTCCTGGTGGGCCCACGCACTCCATCACACATGTCCACTTGGAGAGAGACTAACAAGGCACTGACCTGAGCAGGAAAAAGGACTGCCGACCTGACCAATAGCAACCAATCAGTGGCCTGGAGAGGTCATGCTAGTTTGAGGAGCAAGTTTATGGCCCGCTAGTCTCTCATTACCATCTCACTCCACCCATCCCCCGAAGGCGCCAGAGAGACGACAGACTAGCGGGTCACAGGTGTAAGTGAATCGCAGACCAGCTCAACTGGAGAACCGCTACTTGAAGACCCTTCAATAATACATTCATTTTGAAACCATAGACTATTTTTTTTTCTGTGTGCAATGTTGACAACCACTAACAATGACATTCTGTGAGAAAGGTGCGAAATGTAGGGTGTGATGAGGGTGGGATGAAAACATGAAGTAAGAGTGAACAGCCCCAGCTATCCCCATATGGCCATATAGTATAATTAAATCTAGCTTACACAGTACACACTAATAAATCGGATCACAGTGGTCTCAGAGGAGCATTCATACCCAGCCACCTACAGGGGATGTCATCTGTTGGAGTCAAGAGTATTAATGACCATGTGATGGGACACAATTGGCATGTTCGTCATTGCAGCCGACTTTAAAGGCGAGCCAAGGCTGACTGATCTGCAAATCCCCTTGCATCATAAATAACTAGTCAATATTACTTGTAAGTCAGTCACAATTTACTCATGATACATCAGGGTTTTGATGCTCTTGAAGACGGTCACTGTGAGCAACAGGAAGTGCTGTGAGTAATGTGGTAGGAATTGCTGTCCTACCTTGTCCGTAGACTGCTTACAGGGTAAGGAAACCAATATGTAACTGTATAATTTGGGTGAAGCTTTGCACACGCTTGCCAATCACTTTTTTGGTTACTACATGATTTCATATGTGTTATTTCATAGTGTTGATGTCTTCACTATTATTCTCCAGTGTAGAAAATAGTAAAAACAAAAACCCTTGAATGAGTAGGTGTGTCCAAACTTTTGACTGGTACTGTAAGAGGAAGAACATTCAATGATTTGCAAGCATTCTGAGGCCTTATGCATTCTTAGTAGGCCTAATGTAAACAATCAGATAACTGCACTAGACTGATCTATTGTGCAATGAGGTACAGAAGACAATGTGATGGTGTAATAGGTGAGCGAATGAGAGACTATTTAGAAGACCATACATTACATTATTTGAACCTCTCCAAAGCAGGCTGATGCAGAACTTTCAAAGGTTTTCATGGCATGTTTGACAGAAATTGCAGTTCAACTTTGAGGTCCTAGTTACTTTTTTTTCCACAAACAGATCTGTTTTACACCATTTCTGTATGATTCATTTTGTGTAATTGCCAGATTTGCTTTAAAGTTTGTTGGCTAATATAGATGTCAGACCTTACTACATTTGAATTTAGATGTGCGCCAAGTGCTTACAATCAAGGACCGGCACTCCTAATTGAATTGAAATGGGCATGCCGATTCTGAATGTTCCCTCCAGTAAACCAGAACAGTTAAGACTGATTTGGAAGTCAATGGCTGCCAAGTTAGTGATCATTCCTTTTTAGATGGGGTATGTTAGTAGCCTGGCAACTCACACTAAGTTATTCTGCTGCTCTGTCGTTTGCTACATACTTTAGTCTGAGACTGCCATCATTGAAGTCGTTTTTGGTGACCAGGGGCATGAGTTGGTCAAAACAAAGTCTAACCAATCAGAGTATCAATGCCAATTACAGATTTTCAAACCACTGCTTTACCAATGTGGGTTTTGGTTCTGGCCCAACCCATCGGTTTCTGGACCAATCAGATGACCCCGAATGTGTTCACATTTTGTAACAGGTCTGGGAGGTACTCAGATCCAAACTCGTTGCGGAGAAGAAACTAACGTCCATGGGTGTGGCATAGCGTTTGACTGTCAGGAGTCTGGGTAACCAGACAAGTATGTTAGCCTGGCCCAGCTCTGCATGTGTTATAGCCAACTCCTCTGACTATCAGTGTCATGCCACTGGACATGTAGGGATGAGTATATTGAATGGTGTAAAGCATTGTTTGGCTACAATAAAGTTCTGTAAAGTTCTGGCTCAGCAGATTTAGTTAGATGGGAATTCAATGAAGAGTCATAACTCTTCAGCTCTGATTAGAAGGGAGGTGGAAGACTTTCAACCTCAAAACTAGTATATACACAATCATGGTATATTATTTAAGTACCAATAAAACTCATTTGCGTAGATAACCGTGGTTTTATATACTTGTATTTTGGTCTGGGTTTGTGTTTGGCCATGAATATGTGAGATTGGTCTGCTTTATGTCCTTTAGTCCTAATGAAAAAAGGAAATGTTGCCATCTAGAGGGGTTAAGACAGAAAGTGTATTAGCGATATTGCTACAGTATCACAGAGATAGTGAGAAGGGTCATATAGGCCAAAATCACCAGCAATGAGTCATTTGTGAAGATGTGAATGCACATCCCTTACTGATAAAATATGTGGGCATGTTTTTCTGAACCAATGAACCAGCTATAGTGCGATACAATGCAAGACCTGCATCATAATATGATGTGCATTCAAGCAATTAACCTTGTTTCATTAGGGCTCGCCGGGTTAGCCGCCAGTCTCCTTTCTCCTTCCTGTGTATTGTCAAGAGTTTTCTGTTCATCCCATCAACGATAGTTCATTCCCCACCACCAACCTTAATACTGTAGATTGCCTTATTGGCCCCAATTATAACAAATGTATAAAGGCTTTCCAAACTTAAAATAAACCCCTATGTCAATTTCCCCCCAAAAGCTGTGCTTTATAAAGTGTGAAAGAGTTCTAGCCTGGCGCAGGGCAGGTGTATTTGTCAAAATCAAATCAACGTTTATTGGTCGCCTACACAGGTTTGCTGATGTTATCACAGATGCAGCGAAATGCTTATGTTTCTAGCGCCAACAGTGCAGTAATATCTAGCAGTACAATAACAATACACACATAATAAAAAATTAAGTAATTAAGAAATATCAGAGCGAGCAGTGTTTACAGTGCATTCGGAAAGTATTCAGAACCCTTGACTTTTCCCCAAATTTTTTTACAGCCTTATTCTAAAAAGTATGAAATAGTCCCCCCCCAATTGATAAAAAAAACACAAATATCACAATTGCATTTTTGAAGCACCTTTGACAACGATTACAGCCTCCAGTCTTCATGGATATGACGCTACAAGCTTGGCACACCTGTATATTGGAGAGTTTCTCCATGCATGCTGAGGAACTTTAAGCTTTTGACCCTCTCCACTGCAGCCCAGACGATGTGGATGGGTGCGTGCTCTCTCTGCTGTCTCCTGTAGTCCATGATCATCTCCTTCGTTTTGCTTACGGTGAGGGAGAGGTTATTTTCCTGGCACCACTCCGCCAGGGCCCTCACCTCCTCCCTGTAGGCTTTCTCACTGTTGTTGGTAATCAGGCCTACCACTGTTGTGTCAGCAAACTTGATGATTGAGTTGGAGACGTGAATAGCCACGCAGTCATGGGTGAACTGGGAGTACAGGAGGGGGCTGAGCACACATCCCTGTGGGGCCCCCATGTTGAGGATCAGCATGGCGGAGGTGTTGTTGACTACCTTCACCAACTGGGGTCGCCCCGTCAGGAAGTCTAGGACCCAGTTGAGTTGCGACTCCACTTTGTCCCTGTACTCTTGTTTTGCCTCTTTGAATGCCTTACGGAGGTCATAGCTAGTCTGTACACATCCATGCTCCCAGTCACCTTGCCATGGTTAAATGTGGTGGTTCGCGCTTTCAGTGTTGCTTGAACCCGTTCTTTTGGTTAGAATCATCACAGTAGGAACAACCTTCTCTATGCGCTTCCTGATGAACCCAGTCACAGAGTCAGTGTATACGTCGATACTATTCCCAGAGGCGATGCGGAACATTTTCTAGTCTGCGTAATGAAAACAAACAGTCTTGAAGAATAGATTCCGATTTGTCAGACCAACCTTGAACAGTCCTTATCACAGGTGCTTCCTGTTTAAGTTTCTGCCTATTGGCAGGGAGGAGCAGGATGGAGGTGCGATCTGATTTGCTGAAGGGAGGGGGGGGCCTTGTAGCCTTCCCAGAGGGGATAGTAACAATGGTCAAGCTTGTTATCTCCACGTATAGCACGTGTTGGTAGAATTTCTGGAGCTTTCCTTAGATTTCCTTTATTAAAATCCCCAGCTACAATAAATCAGGATATGCAGTTTCCAATGTCCAGTGAAGTTCCATAAGAGCCATTGCTGTGTCGGCTTAGGAGGGAATAGACACGGCAGTGACAATCACAGAAGAAAATAATCTTGATCTAATGCATTCTGCATTTGATGGTGCCATATTCCAGATCCGGAGAACAAAAGGACTTGAGTTCCTGTACGTTACCACAATCCCACAATGAGTAGTTTATCATGAGACATACCCCTCCGCCTTTCCCCCACCCCAGAGAGTTCTTTCTTCCTGTCCTTGCGATGATCAGAGAATCCCGCTGGCTGTATGGACGGGGACAATATATCCGGAGAGCCATGATTCCATAAAACAGAGTATGTTACAGTCCCTTATGCATCTCTGAAAGGAGATCCTCGCCCAAAGCTCATCTACTTTATTGTGCAGAGACTGAACGTTAGCGAATAATATACTCGGAAGCGGTGGATGGTTTGCTCTCCACCTGAGCCTGACTAGAACCCCACCTCTCATAGGGCTGGGCGATATATCGAATTAATTTGATTTATTCGAATGCATGTTTTAGCACGATATTCCAAATGCCTGTATCGCAAGAATCAATGTCTTTTTCCCCCCCGTTTTCATGAGCGTTTATGTCTGCTTGTTCTCATGTTGTATTTTTGGTCTCGTCTCCTTCGCTCCTTCTGTGCTGTGTGCACCTTCCCATTTACAGTGCCTTCAGAAAGTATTAACACACCTCAACTTTTTCCACATTATATTGTGTTAGCTTCAGCAAGCACACTAATAACTATTGGTAGAAACCAATAGATATAATTCGATATGGTATCGTTTGATCGAAATGAGCAAGGTATATCCCATTATCGTCACCTACTGTACCTCTAACCTTCCTCTTAGCATACAATTATATTTTATATATATTTTTTTAAAGGAGATCAGAGTTCTGATCCCCTTACATATTTGATTGTTTTGACAGGACAAATGTAAGTACATATAGGGAGAAACTGGTTCAATTAGATTTAAAAATCTACTTCATATTCATCACATCCAGCACCACCCCAACATCAACATACACTCCAAGTATTTATTTGTACAGTGAAGCTGCGATTTTAACCAATTATGAGTAGACACGCCTGATTATAACTGGTTAAAATCACATGATACACACCAGATGACCTCATCGGAAACACTTGTCTTCCTCCATCTTTTAAATGAAAATGTTTAACCACTATTAAAGTATGACTTAAGCTTATAGATGATTTGTGAAGCATTTATGCTGTGCTTATGAAGACAAAGTATGCTATATAAAGCCTTTTAAAAGTTTTAATTCATTTAAAGTGGAACCAAATGATTTCCTTTTGCCACTGGATGGCAGGCACACCAAGTACATGTGATCATGCAGAGACAGTTTTGGAACTCACCTATGCTAAATTAGTTGTGCATGTGAACATTAGTTGTGCATGTGCAACACGCTGGCAATCAGGCTGGCATGTGACATTAACGATCCTCCGGCAAGTCATTCACATAGTCAAACATTATGAAGAAAGTTAAAGGTTTGATGAGATTGTTCTGTGGATTTCATCGCTGATATTACTTGTTTCACTCTGCGATATCCACTTGGGTTTTACAGATAATGTGACTGCTTGCCAGTCAAAGAGACGATAGCAACCCGATTTTAAAACTGGCCGTAAGTCTGAGAACCAATGTCAATACAGCCAATATGTACTGTCCATCCTTGAATAGTTCATGTATGGGATGTTTATCAAATGGCATACCACAGTTGCTCTGCACGGATCACGAGTTGCGAACCATAGATTAGATCTTTTTAAATCATCTTAAAATAACATGTTATGCTCACTAAGGCTGTTAAGTTAACTCAAAGTTTCATGTATTTGTCCACTACGTCGCATCAATATGAGCTATTGTTCACTTCACAATAATCTCTGTTTTGTGTGGGTCTGGTCTTACATTGCATCCAGAGGACACCACTTTGATCTGACTTAACCTAGGCTTTACATGAAGTACGTCACACTTAATGTTTCAAGTAACTATACAAGTCAGAGATTCCTAGGAGTAGGAGCTGAACTCTGATTTGACCATTCCATGCATATACTGTATCAAACATATGGCTGGATCTTCAGTAACACTTTGGGTTTAAGCTGGGGATGGAACTATTTTGTCCCGTAGGAGGGGAGACAGGCAGCAGACAGTGGTATCTGATCTGATTTAACAGTAATAGACTTGACTTGGACTGAAATAGTATTTTATAAGAAGAACAGGAGCTCAAGCAGTAGAGAATTTGAGGTGCCGGTACTCAGCTTCGGTGAGCTCCGGCCCAAGTCAAGCACTGGTAGTAGATGACCATGGAAAGTCATCATGTTTGGAGTTTCTCTATTTACTGTAGCTACATAATCTCAAACTGGTCACAATTGACAATAACTAATTGTTTTTACTTCCCCCCCCAACTGCTACAAATACAGTACTAATACAATTAACAATAACCATAATAATGACAATGATTTTTGGTATAAAAATAATACAAATAGACACAATGGCATTTTCCCTCAAATCCCTTCACATTGTAACCTCGACAAAGCACAGCCATCATTTGTGCCACAAAATTCACCACACGTCGGCTATCACAATGAAGCATTGAGAAAAAGAGCTTTTAAGAACCTTCTTAGAAATTAGTCAAACTAAGAATGTGTTCTCTAACCGATACAACTGGGCAAAATCATTAACAAAGAAGTAAATCAATAGAGTAAGTGATCATGACATGTAAAAAGTGTCCCTGTAACTGTTTGACTTTGATGAAGACTTCATCTTTAGCAAATAATAATACTTTGAATACCCGGGAAAGCTACAGAAGCATAGTGTGCAATTTGGCCTGGCTGGCACAGTGTGCATGTTCCTCTGTATTGGACACTGGTGAGACATGCGAGACTCACCCGGCATAGATAAAGATTTGTACTTGCCGCCCCCCCCCCACCACCACCACCTTTCGCCTCAACAAACAGAGAGGAGACTCTTTTCGTCGGAGAGGAGTTGATTGACGTACCCGCTCGTCACGTCATTTTGAACATGCTAGAGACTTACCGTTTCTTGCAGTGGCTTTAGCTCCATCCCCTCTTTCTGCCGATATAAAGCTGGCGTCTATTCCATAACACGGGGCCTCGTTTTTCTACACATGGGAATCCAGGCAAGAAATTGTCACAAATTCGTATGCAAAACCCAAAACGTTTGAGCTAGCAACTCATGAGACCCCACCAGTGTCGCTTGTTTTGCTCTACGACATCCACAAACTCTACGGCAGTCGTCTGACACCCGCGTCCAAATTTCAAAAGGGGTCTTCTCACAAAACCGTCTGTCCAGACTGAACCATTTGAGCCACGTCACCAACATCGACAGATAAGACTCTCACGAACATTTGGCATTCTTGTTTTTGCGCTGCGATGCACACAAGCGTCTGAGGAGTCGCTGGAAGGTAACCCAGTACCAGGACATAAACATTGCACAACGTGAATAGGGTGAGGAGGAGTCTACCATGTCCGTAAGCAACTTTATCAATTTTCCAGATTCAGGTTCACTAACATGGTTTTACTATTGACAGCTACAGCTGATTTCAGGATTGTATATTGATTTGCTCTCCTTTTAAATATTTGTAATCTGATGTATTCGTTTCAGTCGCAGAATTGTTTAAGTTTTCACACCCCTGAGTCAATACCGTGTAGAAGCACTTTGGGCAGGGATTACAGCTGTGTCTTTCACACCTGGATTGTGCGACATTTGGCCAGTATTCCTTTCAAAATTCTGTGAAATTGGTTGTTGATCATTGCTAGACAACCATTTTCAGGTTTGGCCATAGATTTAAGTAGATTTTGTCTGAATACTTTCCGAATGCACTGTACACCACACACATATTTAAAAAGATATATATATACCCCTCCCTAACTGGAGTAAACTAATGAACAACACTTAGGCTTCTACTTTCAGATTATACATACTATATAAATGATGTACACAATCTATTTTCCAATAGTTATCTTTCATTTGTTTTTACTTCGATCCTTCAGCTACCCTCAACCCCTCCCATCTATTTCTGAAGACCATCCAGTTTGATTTCTATTTGCCATATATTCTTAACTGTGCAGTCTCAAAAGTTCTGAACCTATATACATTTCACACACACAGTATATTTTACATGAGTCATCTTATTAGTCCCGACCCCCCCCCCCTAGGAATTTGTCTGGTCTATTTTTACAATAGTGTTTAAGATATATTTACTCCACTGACACAGGGTGTTGCCGTTAGTTTAACTGATGTTGCGCAAGACAAGTCTAACTTTTTGATGGAAGGTTCAATGTATCTTTGAACAGTCACACAGCAGATCCTCTGCCTGAGATGGAGTTCTTAAATTGACCACACAAATACTCATCTGGGTTGGGTCTTAGGGCCTAACCTAATGTCTTTATCTGGATTTTGTGGACTGTTCTTGAATCTATTCCCTCAGCTTAAAAATGTAGATTTTTTCCTGTAGTCTCTCATGATCAAGCAGCTGGCCAGTGTGTGCGTAAATCTAGCCCTGGGTTCCGAGATGAACATTTCTGCAAATCAACATGACGAGAGCTTGGTATTGTAAGGTTCTATCTGCGTTTTTGTCAACATTTTATTATTGACGTAGCCTTGTTCTGTTCAATGTTCTCTACCTATATAACACTCTAAATATCCCCAATTCATGTTAAGTTCAAAAGAATACAAGATAAAACAAACCAACGAGGGTTCAGAATTATAAAGCCAATTATCTCAGAATAATCTTTTTGCAGATAGAACCTTGTCTAAAGGTCTCAATGATTTATTTAGCTTTGAAGCTGCCCTTAAAGAATTAATCTGGTTCAGGTTTCTGTGATCTTGTCTGGTCATTCCGTATATTCATACTTTGAAGCAGTTAATGACACATATAGGGCCAGGAGTTTTTCCTGAGCATGTGACCTGACCCAAACCATATAATATATGATTCTGGTCATCGAGATCTGTGTCTGGAGGTATTTTCTCTTCAAGCATTAAGATGGTCATTTCGGAACCATTTACTAATCCATAGAATAGTCCTATGGAGGAAGGATTGTTGACCATTTTAATCTAAAAGTATAAGGGATGAACGCCGACGTTCTGTACATTTGTTATGAAATTTATGAATGACTAAAATGATGTACATTTAACGTAGAGCTATAACTAAACAGAATACTACCCTGTCACTGTATGATTGTATGAAACTTATTAGAATCATAAAACTAAATCTAATGTGTGTAGTTTTAGTCAAGAATTAGAACAAGGACTTAATGTTCCTTTTTAGTATGTAAGCAGGGTGCAAGTGTGAAATGGAGCTATCGTCAAACAGGCTGGACTACTGTGTTCCTTACAGGACATTCTGTCCCCACCCAGGGAGGGGAGAGACCTTGGGCTTGTAGTAGATTGTCTGCCACCTGTTAAACAATGTATGAGTTGGAGAAGACTTGTGAACTATGTTGCCATTGTATCTGAGAGGAGGAGGGACATTTGACGAAATGTGAGGTATATAGACCAATGTACCGGAAATTATAAGGAGAGCTCTCTAAATAAACATTCCTGAGAATTGTAGCTGGGCCTCCGTCTGATTAATTCCAACCAGTTTCCTACAAATTCTGGGTATCAGGCAGGGTAATCAATTCAATTGGGTTTATGAACACTGAGAACATAATTCTCGAGACAACATTACCTTGGAAGTAATGGATGACACAGCGGGATGAGGCGGAGCCCAGTCCCTTTGCGGAGTTCATTTTTCCAAGGTAATGTACAGAACGGAGGCGTTTGTCCCACTTATACCACAGTTGCCAAAGAAAAACATGAAAGCAGACATGTATCGGTAGAAACACTTTTCCCCGTTCATATTTTCAGTTATATAATCGAATTCATACTTTCTCATATTTTAGTTGCTAGAGATGCGATCCAGTCGTTTGATTACATTACCTTGGAAAATGTAGATGCTACAAAGCAAACATTTGGGTCATTTGAAGCTTCACCCCTTGCTCTGTAATGAGAATTTTTTTGATGTCAATAAAAAAAAACATTTACATAATTTATGAATATTGAAAAATAAACATGAATATAGAAAACTATTTGATTAGGCACATTTTAAATTTTTTTTTGTTGAACCTAATATACTCTACCGGCATATCAAAGTTCCAGGGTGGGATCTCTGCTAGTTTTAAAGTTATGGCCCATTTTATACAGATAAATTGGCATAGTAGGTCATGTAACAAATAACAGCCCTCCTTTTACAATAATTGTAACATTGCACATACTGCAAATTACCAGCAGAGGGTGACCATTTTCACATTCACTCTTGGAAAATGCTTACAAATTGGATCTTAACTTTAAAAGTAGCAGAGATGCCATTAGAAAATATGAAACAATTAGCCAAATTTAAAAAAAAAAATACAAAATACTACTCATATTACTGAGCAAGCTGTAAAGCTTCACATGACACCAATGTTTGCTTTGTAGCACCTACAGATTAAACACCATGGAGTCTTAAACTTGGATCAATTATTTCTCAATTATGCTTTTAGATACAAAATGTCATTTCAACAATCCTTCCTCAAATTACTGTTCTATGGATTACATTGTGTGAATCATGGTCTGTTGTTGTTCTGGGTTTCGTGAGGAATCACATGTGTGACACACTTCGAAGACACTCCTTCTTGTACGAGGTCACCACGGCCTAGCTAGCAACGGATCCAAATCAAGTGTGCCCAATACTGTACTTAGAAAAACAACATCTATACATAACCGAACATCATAATGTCCTGTAACACATCCTCAAGGAAGACCCCAAAGAAAGGCTTTAGATAGTAAAACACATTTATTGAGTAGAGAAAAGGATTAACCAGAAGCTGCACTTGTTTCTGCACCGCTATAGATCCATTCAGTTTACCTCAGTAGCAGCATGTGCCACAACTTCCTGGTAAATAGAGAATGTCAACACCCAATAATCCACTCCGCTCTTCTAGGGAAAACACTACACAGCACAGCAGGCTGGGACAGAGAACGAGAAAGAGAGCGCCATATACATTAAAGCTTTCTAAAAAATAAAAAATCAACAAGTCCAACTCTGGCCTAAAAAAAAAAATAAGATCAGGCAGTCGGCAAGCACCTTCCCAATGGTTAGAAAAATGCACCAAAAAAAAGAAGAGATATCTTCCAGCTGGCGAAGGCATATGTGTCTGAAGAGGGGGTTGGAATATGGCTGGGGTTGGAATATGGTTGGAGCAGGCTTATTGTGCTCATGCATGCACCCCCTTGGCCTTTTGGGGGTGGATGTTGTAACCATGGTATGTTCTGTGCTTCAATGACAGAATTGAGGGATACCCTTTTCACACTACTGAGCCAAGCCGAACTGAGCTGAACTGGGATGGACTGGTTCTGCAGCCATCAACACACAGTGTGTTCAGGTCAGCACGATAATGCTAATGGTAGGGGTATGCGGGTCGACTTTTAACTGTGCTTTATTGGACAAGGATAGGTATGTGGAGTGTGCTTCATGTTGTGTGCCTCTCTCCCCAAAGAGTCTGTATCCCACGCAGCTGTGTGCATTCAATTATTTGGCCACCATTGGGTTACTGATTAATTCAAGTCCAAGTTTAGTAATAATACTGCAAGCACCGCAAACTGAGCAAGAAGAGCAGATAATGTTATAAAAGATGGGATTAGTAGTAGAAAAAAAAGACAACTCCCCATTGTTGAGGGGAATAGCCTGTTCTTTGAAACAAAGCATTTCATTGGTTGTGGCTGAGGTGAGTTACTCAAACACACAATGTAAAGCGCTTGGAGGCTTGATGGAAAGCGCCTAAAATAAATGCAATCAACCCATTCGTTAATTGCTACAGCATATATTATTAAAAATACATGTCATATTAGGAGTTAAATGGGCACGTGATACCTATGGGTTTTCTGACAGCTTACAGCATGTTTTTTTAAAGTACTTATAAAGGCAAATAAAGTCTTACTGAAGGGCGTTGTTGACTTGGGTATTGTGCTCCTTTGGTAGTAAAGCTGCCCCCTAACTCCATTGGTCGACAGCAGGAGAGACAAAACCGCTCAAGAGCCCCGAACTAAAAATAGGGTCCTTGTCCATGTCGGTCCTTCAGCCTCTCTCCCCCCTTTTATGTCATCTCCGCGGTCTCTGTCATTCATTCTGGTTTGTATTCATTAGGCACCAAATGGAAGAAAACAGCCTGAAACAGGGTGGGGCTTCCTGATCTTGTCCAATAAGAAATGCTTGTTTCTGTTTTTGTTTTCCGTTTTCACATGTTTTAAAACATTTTCCATTGCATGCCCTAATAAATACGACCCAGGTGTTTTTGGATGTTTGCATCTCTCACGTGATGAGGCAGCAGTTGATATAGCGTGGCCCCAGTCTTCTCTTCAAGACTCCCTTTTTCCTCTTGGGGTTCAGGATAGCGATAATGGCCTCATCGAACACAGTTTTCAGTCCTTTCTGGGTGAGAGCCGAGCATTCCACGTAGACACACGCACCAATCTGGAGAGGAACAGGCTGTCACTCAAAACTATCAACATAGGATTAAACCTCATCACCAAGCTAGCTTGGGGAGGAAGTCTTGTGTGTGAGACTCAATCAACAAATGCCCAAAACTGAATATATTCAAGCTTTATAATAATTTTAATACAGAATTGGTTTGATGAGGGACAGACCATCTGTGTAAAGTGGTCTCTCCTACACACTAAAAATTCCTTCTAACCTCCCTCCTGGCCCCACAGTGGTACGTACCTCCTTGGCTAGCTTCTGGCCCTGCTCTGTGGTGATGGGTTTTTCCTTCATGTCATTCAGTTTGGCAATGGTCTTGGGGTCATCACGCAGGTCAATCTGAAACAGGGAGAGACAACATTTCCAATCAGCACAGCCAATCTTGAACAACTTGTTCATTCAACTACCCACTGGGCACACCACATCATTTGGTAATATTTAGTTAATACGTTTGATCAATGAGAATACAACCTATTTTCGCCCACTCAAAAAGACAGCCAAAAGTTTGAGAATTTAACAATGTGTTATGACCATCTTTTCAACCACCAAATTCTCAATGTCAGATTTTTGGTTGAATTCTCTCACATTATTGTTGCACTTTCAACCATTTAAAAACCAAAAGTTCAAAAAGGGAACAGTGTCAGATATTTAGTTTATTTACACGACAACGTTATCACCGTGCTCCATCTAGCACGACAAATGACCTCGACTGCAATTGAGATCATTCAAGTACGTCATGCAACTGATCAATGCCATTCGAGATTCTGCATAGATTTATTCAATCGCAACTGTGAAGATCTCCACAGACCTGCTACTTTTGCATGCCATCTTGAACATGCACACTTTCTATGATTAAGAATATCTTTGTTGCAGTAACCTCAATGTGTCCATAGTGTTTTACTCATTTAACAAGTTAAAAAAAAAAATACTGTTACATTAGTTTGTAAAATAGCCTTAAATTGAAGGCTATTTACTGGATTACAAAAATGTTACAAAATGTTTGGTTAACAACACAAGCAAAAATGTAAAGGAGATTCCATTTGTGCCATTGAGTCTGGCTTTAATTCCAGTTGGTCTACAAATTAATAATGCATGTCCTGAATTCACATCTCCATTTCAACCAAAAATGTATGTAATAAAAGAATAGGACTAAATCAGAACAATCTTAAAATGCAGTTTGATTGGATTTTGGATTAACTTCTATATTCCATTTGAAATTAACCAAAGCTTGAAACCCTGTATTGTCTATTTTCAGTTGAATTTAAACCTACCCTTTGGAATGAATTCGATAGCAACAATGAATTAAGTGGAGATTTCTCAATCACTCTCATGATTGGTAACAGTCAGTGGCAAATATCAAAGCTAAGCAGAGCTGGACTAGATGGGAGACCAAATGGATCTTCTTCCCCATTTTCAAAGAGCACCCCACATTTGACTTCAATTACCAAAGAGGTGCTCTTCCTGTTTCACGATTCTTCTATGGAGTTTCGCTGTAGTATTCAAACAGACAATGTTCATCTTGAGAAATGTGCCATATTGGTCCTTTGCACTATTTCCAAACACAATCCAAACCTTGTTTTCATTTTATCTTTATTTAACTAGGCTAGTCACTTTAGAACAAATTCTTATTTTCGATGACAGCCTTGTTCAGGGGCAGAACGACAGATGTCAGCTCGGGGATTCGATCTTGTAACCTTTCAGTTACTAGTCCAAAGCTCTAACCACTAGGCTACCTGCCGCCCCTACACTCTAACCACTAGGCTACCCTCCGCCCCTACACTCTAACCACTAGGCTACCCTCCGCCCCTACACTCTAACCACTAGGCTACCCTGCTGGTTCTCTATTATATTATTCCTTCATATGTATTCAACTTCAACCATGAGGCATTCGTCCCTTCATTTTCTTTTGAGTGCAGAACACACACACACACGCTCAGTCACGCTGTTCCTCTCTTACTAACACCCAATATGAGGCCAGGCACCACAGGCTGCCTTTTTTAATGTTTTGACCCTGGGGCGGCAGGGTAGCCTAGTGGTTAGAGCATTGGACTAGTAACCGAAAGGTTGCAAGTTCAAATCCCCGAGCTGACAAGGTACAAAATCTGTCGTTTTGCCTGTTCTGCCCCTGAACAGGCAGTTAACCCACTGTTCCTAGGCAGTCATTGAAAATAAGAATTTGTTCTTAACTGACTTGCCTAGTAAAATAAAAAAATTAAAACTCCCATTTCCCGAAAGTCTGACTTTTCCGACATGCCAACTAATTTCTTAGCTTCAGAAGCATCTGCATTCAGCAACTTGTGTGGTTATCTTTAGATATATTCTCCAAACTTGCCAAGAGATAATTTTTTGTTATGTTGTAAATAATATACTACCGTTCAAAAGTTTTGGGTCACTTAGAAATGTCCTTGCTTGGGAAAGAAAAGCACTTTTTTTTGCCCATTTTAAAATATCAAATTGGTCAGAAATAGAGTGTAGACATAGTCATTTACAATCATAGCTGAAAACAGCAGATTTTTGATGGTATATCTACATAGCCGTACAGAGATCCATTATCAGCAACCATCACTCCGGTGTCCCAAAGGCACATTGTTAGCTAATCCAAGTTCATTATTTTAAAAGGCTAATTGATCATTAGAAAACCCTTTTGCAGTTATGTTAACACAGCTGAAAACTGTTGTCCTGATTTAAGGAAGCAATAAAACTGGCCTTCTTTAGCCTAGTTGAGTATCTGGAGCATCAGCATTTGTGGGTTCGACTACAGGCTCAAAATGGCCAGAAACAAATAACTTTAGTCTTAAACCAGTCAGTCTATTCTTGTTCTGAGAAATGAAGGCTATTCCATGCGAGAAATTGCCAAGAAACTGAAGATCTCATACAACGCTGTGTACTACTCCCTTCACAGAACATCGCAAACTGGCTCTAACCAGAATAGAAATAGTGGGAGGCCCCGGTGCACAACTGAGCAAGAGGACAAGTACATTAGAGTGACTCGTTTGAGAAACAGACGCCTCACAAGTCCTCAACTGGCAGCTTCATTAAATAGTAACTGCAAAACACCAGTCTCAACGTCAACAATGTAGTGGCGACTCCATGATGCTGGCCTTCTAGGCAGAGTTCCCTCTGTCCAGTGTCTGTTCTTTTGCCCATCTTAATTTTTTATTTTTTATTGGCCAGTCTGAGATATGGCTTTCTCTTTGCAACTCTGCCTAGAAGGCCAGCATCACGGAGTTGCCTCTTCACTGTAGAAAGAGTGTTTTTTGGCTGTCATGTGCCTTTTACTGAGGAGTGGCTTCCGTCTGGCCACTCTACCATAAAGGCCTGATTGGTGGAGTGCTGCAGAGATAGTTGTACTTTTGAAAGGTTCTCCAATCACCACAGAGGAACTCTGGAGCTCTGTCAGAGTGACCATCGAGTTTTTGATCACCTCCCTGACCAAGGCCCTTCTCCCCCGATTGCTCAGTTTGTCTGGACGGCCAGCTCTAGGAAGAGTTTTGGGGTTCCAAACTTCTTCCATTTAAGAATAATGGAGGCCACTGTGTTCTTGGGGACCTTCAATGCTGCAGGAATTTTTTGGCACCCTTCCCCAGATCCGTGCCATGATACAATCCTGCCTCTGAGCTCTACGTACAATTTCTTCGACCGTATGGCTTTATTTTTGGACATGCACTGTCAACTGTGGGACCTTATATAGACAGGTGTGTGCCTTTCCAAATCAAGTCCAATCTGAATTTACCGTAGGTGGACTCCAATCAAGTTGTAGAAACATCAAGGATGATCAATGTAAACAGGATGCACCTGAGCTCAATTACGAGTCTCATAGCAAAAGGTCTGAATTCTTATGTAAATAAGGCATCTGTTTCTTATTTTTTATCAATTTGAAAACATTGAAACTAAAAATCAGATTTACCTAGCTCAGTGGAGACCCTACGAACCTTAAGGGTTAACCAATCCTATGAACAGGTAAGGCAACTCCGGTGTCTATACTTAGTTAGCACAGTTAGATTTACTTAGCACACTTAGCACAGTTAGATAAGATGGAAGTTTATGAAGTAGGGCCAAATGTAGTGATGTAATGTAGAGATCTACAGGTTTTTAGCAAAGTCCAGCCAACCTTTTGATTCAGAATTCAGGGACGTGAATCAAAACTGTCACCTGTAACAAAACAAAGGGCACTATGGTAGATGGCATGCAAACTTTTAAGAGTAGCAGCAGCTGCACTTTGATAAATAATCAAGAACATATGAAAAGGTTGACTGAATAATCTGACTCCTACTGCTTAGAGAAAGGCACTGTAGAAAAAGACAACTTTAAATCTTAGCTTCTTAACCAGCTCATCTATATGTTTTAAAAAAAGTCAAATCCACATCAATCCAAATGCCTAAGCATTTATTTGCGGGACACGTTCGATTGGAGAACCATCTAATGAGTGAACGTAGTTCATCTGAAACATTTGTGCGAGAGTTTAAAAACATGTATTTTGTTTTGCTCATATTAAGCACAAGTTTTACAAATCTGAGTTCTGTCACTAAGATAACCGTGAAACCAAGAACAGGCGTCATAGCTCAGGCCTATCGAGGACCACTTATTCAAGAAAATAGCATGATCAACAGTATCAAAAGCCTTTAATATGAAAATGTGCTGCTTTGTTTGACAAGATCATCAACAACTAAAGCGGTTACTGTCATAGCACTATGCCCAGGCCTAAACCCTGATTGGTTTACATTCAAAAACACATTTCTCAAATAAAAAGAGCAAAGTTGTACATTTACCAAGGATTCAAGAATCTTAGCTATTTTATTTTATCGACGCGAAAGCCTTAAAATGGGGCGATAATTGTTAAGATCTCTACTTTCTCCACCCTTATGGAGTGGCAGCACGAGAGCGGATTTCCATATTTTTGGAATATTTCCGGATAACAATGTTAAATAAAACTAAAATATTTGAGTTATTGAGCCAACAACGATGGGCGCTGCACACTTAAGCAGACCAGGATCCAATTGGCCGGCCCCTGTAGATTTCTTGTCTATTGCTAGCAAAGCATCTAGGGCTTATTTTTCTCTAAATAGCCTAAAATAAAAGCTTGAACTCAACGTTTCCCCTACTAGTACCCAGCCCAATATCGTTGTGAATAGTCTTAGAATTGCTTTCAAAGAGAGAGCCCGCTGAAATAAAATGGTGATTAAAACGCATTTAATGAAATATTGCCTCATTTGCACATTTTAATAAATTATTTCAGAAAAATGGTTATACAAATGTCTTGTGTCTACATTCAACTGGTAAAAGTTCATTGTTATATGATTAAGGGGGACACACACACACACTACTTTACCACACATGCCCAACTGATACGTGTAACAAACTCTTTACTGAGACAAACATTCATTCACACTTCTGTGGTAGTGTTTGATTTGTGGCTCTGGTCATCTGTGAATTGATTGGGTCCACATCAGTATGTGAATTGATTGGGTCCACATCAGTATGTGAATTGATTGGGCCCACATCAGTATGCAGTGTGAGAATGTGAGTTACGGTGGGACTGACAAGAGAGGTAAATATCAGCCGAAAGAACGATAAATCACAGGCCCACTCCACTAAACTCACCACCACCAATATGGACATTTTCTATTTCTGGTGGCCAGGGAATTGCTGGCGGAGGGACACCCATAAGTGTGGTTTGATCTTTTGGAAAGTATTTGAGAGTTAATAAAAAGTTCAATTTACTCTTACTATTAAGTTCCATCTACTTTTTAATGATTCGGAACTATACACCTATATTTCTTTATGCATGTTCGTGAATGGTCTTAAGAATGAAATAAACCAGTGTATAGTACATTTAAGTGGAGGCTCAGTCTTATAATCCACCTCCCCTGTCAATGTGAAGTAGGGCGTGAGAATGAGTAGGGTGGATGAGGATAGCACATGCCAGGTGAATACAATACACTCTGTGAAACTCAGCATGTGAAATGGCCAGGACAAAGTATAGAGACAGGCTATGGGTGGGGTGGCTCACCTGAGTGCCTATGAGGAGGTAGGGGACACTTGGGGCATACTCCTGCAGCTCGGTGACCCACTCCTCCCTCACATTCTGGAAACTAGCCGGGTTGACCACAGAAAAGCAGATGAGGAAGACATCGGTCATGGGGTACGACAAAGGCCTCAAGCGGTCATAGTCCTCCTGGAGAAATGTAAGGGCGGGTAATAAGAGACACAGGAGAGGGAGAAGTTAGGGGAGGGGAACAAAGACACTGGGGAGAAAGAGAGCAACAGCCTTCCTTACATAATATCCACCAAAAGACTACCACATCCTCAGAGTTAATACTCATGAATTATTAAACCGTATGAAAAATTAGCTCCAAATGCAGCTATCTTTTTACTCCTCCTCACTGAGGCAGAGAGGAGAGCAAACTTATTCTGTGCTTATCTACCGGACTTCACCATGCACAACACAACACAGCACACTGCCAAGCTACCAGGCTGTTTTATGAGAACAATGAACACTTTTATATGAAGGGAGTGATAAACATTTAGCCATTAGAATTTCGTTTTGAAATGGAGGGATGTGCCGATTTCTACAGATGACCTTCATCAGATAGCAGCTTTTCTCTCGGTCTCTCTCTGACTGTGGCTATTGGGCATTATTTCCCATTAGCAGTACTTTATAGGAAGCAGTGCGGAAGGCATCAGACAAACTGCCATCTCCGATAGGCCTCAGTTTATTGTGTGGCGGCAATAGCTAATTCACATATCCAACATGGTCCGGTCTGTGTAAATGAGATCAAGCATTTCCTCATTGCTCCCTGATACCCAATTCTGAGAGGATGTCCTTCTACATCACCGGCACACTCTGAATGACCCGAGTTTATACATGCAGAGTGCACACATGAAGACTGGTGATGGACAAGGTGGCAAGCTTGAAGGAAGTAAATCATCGTTAATATGACTGACTAGCTCAACAAACTAACTTAACATTGATCAGGTAAAAAACAGAAAAATCTAAGTGAATTAAATTCTGTGCACTGGATAATTAAGAAGTCTTGGACGACCTAATGGCGATGCCATGATAGCATCTGTTACTACCACTTGGGGGCGGTAAGTAACTTAGTGGTTAGAGTAACCGAAAGGTTGCTGGATCGAATCCCCGAGCTGACAAGATAAAAATCTGTCGTTCAGCCCCTGAACAAGGCAGTTGGCCTACGGTGGAACAGTGGGTTGTCATTGTCAATAAGAATTTGTTCTTAAATGATTTGCCTAGTTAAATAAATAAAGGTTATTGTGAGAGCAGTGGTTTCAAGAACTGACGGAAATAGAAATAGCCTTCATGAAGCTTAGCTGATGTCTTACAGAAAATATGCTGATACTTCTGCTTTGTAGTCCATTTCAAACGCATGTAAAAATCAAATTGCATTTGTCACATGCTTCGTAAACAACAGGTGTAGACTAACAGTGAAATGCTTACTTAGAGGCCCCTCCCAACAATGCAGAGAGAAAGAAAAGAGAAAGAAAAGTATTAACATGTAATAATAAAAGTAATAATAAATACACAATGAGAAACGAGAACTCAAAGTATTCAGACCCCTTGACCTTTTCCACATTTTGTTACGTTACAGCCACCCCCTTCAATCTACACACAATGCCCCATAATGACAAAGCAAAAACAGGTTGACATTTTTACACATTTTGAATTGAAAAAAAAAATGGATATTTACACAAGTGTTCAGGCCCTTTGCTCAGTATTTTGTTGAAGCACCTTTGGCAGCGATTACAGCCTCGGGTCTTCTTGGGTATGACGCTACAAGCTTGGCACACCTGTATTTGGGGAGTTTCTCCCATTCTTCTCTGCAGATCCTCAAGCTCTGTCAGGTTGGATGGGGAGCGTCGCTGCACAGCTATTTTCAGGTCTCTCCAGAGATGTTCGATCTGGTTCAAGTCCTGGATTCTGGTTGGGCCACTCAAGAACATTCAGAGACTTGTCCCGAAGCCAATCCTGCGTTGTCTTGGCTGTGTGCTTAAGGTTGTTATCCTGTTGGAAGATGAACCTTCACCCCAATCTGAGGTCCGGAGAGCTCTGGAGCAGGTTTTCATCAAGGAGCTCTCTGTACTTGCCCAGTTTAGCTTTCCCTCGAATCCTGTATGATGCTGCCATCACCACGCTTCACCGTAGCGATGGTGCCAGGTTTCCTCCAGACGTGATGCTTGGCATTCAGGCCAAAGAATTCAATCTTGGTTTCATCAGACCAGAGAATCTTGTTTGTTTTTCATGGTCTGAGTGCCTTTTGGCAAATACCAAGCAGGCTGACATGTGCCTTACTGAGGAGTGGCTTCCGTCTGGCCACTCTACCATAAAGGCCTGATTACTGGAGTGCTGCAGAGATGGTTGTCCTTTTGGAAGGTTCTCATATCTCCACAGAGGAACTCTGGAGCTCAGTCAGAGTGACCATAGGGTTCTTGGTCACCTCCCTGACCAAGGCCCTTCTCTACCGATTGGTCAGTTTGGCCAGGCTGCCAGCACTAGGAAGGGTCTTGGTGTTTCCAAACTTCTTCCACTTCTACGCAGTACCCTATGTATCACCTTGCAGTCGGATGCTAAGCATTTGCCATACCAAGATATGATGCAGCCAGTCAAGTTGCTCTTAATGGTGGAGCTGTAGAACTTTGAAACGATTTGGCACTGGCCCCCGGATCCTCAGACTCCTGAGAGGGAAAAGCTTTGTTGTGCCCTCTTCACAACTGTGTTGGTCTGTGTGGACCATGATATACCCTCCATTATTTGAGCTGAAGCAAGAGAAAATATTAAAATGCTGCCCATTCACATCTTATATGTTGCCTGACTACAACATTGTATCTTGAAAACGTTAATTACATTCTGTGTACATTTTGGTATGTTTACCTGCCTCAATACCCACTGTGTGTAGATTGCAAGCCCTTAGTAAGTCAATAGAGTGAACTGGCTAACTACTACTGTTGGTTAGCCAGCCAGCTAGCCGGCCAGCTAGCCACCCAGCTAGCCAGCCAGCAACGAAGAAGTTGGTAGCTAGGTACCCATGAAGAATTGACCATACATGCTTGTCTTCTGAAGGGGGAGCGATCTCTAGTTCCTCCATTCTTTTATCCCCATCGCATTTCATAAATGTTTCCACAATGTAAGCGTGTACAGTAAATAGTATGAAGGAGGGAGAAGGAAGCATAAAAATACAAAGGGGGCCACCAAAGGGGTAGACAGAAGAGGGTTTCTCGTAAAGAGTCTAAGCTCTGTCTATGCCTGGGGAGGGGGGTGTTTTAAGATGGTTAAACCAATGATTGTTTAGCTATTTGATTTTGAATTAAGACCCCTTAAGGTATAAAATGTAAACAAATTGTTGGATGAAACACAGAATGGCATTACTGCTATTAGCCAATATAAATGCATTGAACAAAATATTCACTACATGGAACAACAGGGAAATCATAATGACGTTTGTTTGAAGTGTCCTATATCTGAGAGACGAAAGAAAGATCATGTATTTATCCCCTTATTTTAGGCACTAAACTATCTCCATTTGACTTTATAAAACTGGTACCAGGGACCTTCAGATGATTCTTGTGAGTATCCTAGAGAAACATGGAGAACATCATGTTCGTGAGGGTATCTCGTCTTTCAATTGAGTGGTCACAACAGTTTGTAGGCCAAAACGTTTGGATGCTACAGATGTTTTCTTGAGGAGGCTGATTCTTTGGGATGTATCATGATCTGATAAGCACAGATCTAGCTCTGCCACCTTTCACCGCATATGCGGAAGGATGCGGTGGATTGAGACGCAGTTCGGGTTGCAAAGGGTCGGACACTTTCCAGTAAATTTCTGGAATTTTTCCGGAAAGTAAGCCCTGGAATTTGAGGAATTTTTCTTAAATTCATTCAAAGAAAAAAAACTTAGCTTATAACAGTGAACCTTTTTTTGAGGGATACACAAAGCAATTATAGGTCTTGTGGCATATTTTGGTTAAACTATCCCCAATTCAATGAAATTGCAACCCTCTGCATTCACAGTGCATTATTCCATCACATGTACAGCTGATTCTCAAGATCTTGCACACTAATGAGATGCTATTGAGCCCACACTACTACACTGTCTGAGCCAAGGACTACATGCTTTCTGGTAAGTTTTGATTACAATACTGTGTGGGGTGAATATATTTTATGACATACATGATTTTTTGTTAATTAGTAAATAGTAGCCTCCAGCAAAGTGTGTTTAAATAATTTCTAACTTGTTAACAATTCCTGCTACTTAGTTGTTGATACCATGTGAGTTTTAGCTTGCTTGAGCCTGATAACCGAGGAGTGTTAATTCACCCATTTCCATACATGTTTCATTTTAAAACATTTCTCTCAAAGGAGTTGTTTAAGCTAACTGTTTATCTGTACATGGAATTGTAATAATTTTTTTAACTAATTTTTATTCTAATCTTTACAGGAAATGCCAATGGCACTATCTGATATGTGGAGACATTTCACTGCAGCTAATGTAGAAGGAAAAACTGTGTACATTTGCAAATATTGTGCCAAATCATAAGTGAAGAATGCAACAAAGATGCAGAATCATCTGGCCAAGTGCATAAAGTTCCCTCAGCGCTCACAACAAGCAACCTCTGACAAAAGTAAATCAGACACCTTATGGATAGCAACAGCTCAAGGTCCTCCTGGAATCAGTTATTTTTACTCAATGGAGGAATGTAGTCAGAGAAATGCTGATGAATGTCTCTCTCAAGCTGTGTATGCAACTGGTTCACCTCTGATGCACACAGGTAATGTGTATTGGAAGGGATTTCTGAATGTTCTTTGCCCAGCATGCACCCCACCAACCAGACATGCTTTATCTACTAATTTGGGTGCAGAGTTCAACAGAGTTCAAGTGAAGGTCAAGCAAATCATAGAGAAAGTAGACTGTATTGTAGTCATCTCTGATGGGTGGTCGATTGTTCGTGGGCAAGGAATAATTAACTACATCATCTCCACCCCTCAACCAGTATTCTACAAGAGCACAGACACAAGGGACAACAGACACACCGGTCTCTACATTGCAGATGAGCTGAAGGCAGTCATTAATGACCTTGGACCACAGAAGGTATTTGCACTGGTGACAGACAATGCTGCGAACATGAAGGCTGCTTGGTCTAAAGTGGAAGAGTCCTACCCTCACATCACACCCATTGGCTGTGCTGCTCATGCATTGAATCTGCTCCTCAAGGACATCATGGCTCTGACAACAATGGATACACTCTACAAGAGAGCCATGGTTAGGTATGTGAAGGGTCATCAAGTTATAGCAGCAATCTACCTCTCCAAGCACAGTGAGAAGAATAGGAGCACCCCATTGAAGCTGCCCAGCAACACCCATTGGGGTGGTGTTATCATGTTTCGCCAAGAAATGGCCATATCACAGTCTGCCGATATGGACAGCCCCATCAAGAGGATCCACCTGGATAACTTATTTTGGGAGAGAGTGGTAAGGAGCTTGAAACCTATAGCAGTAGCCATTGCACAGATTGAGTGAGACAATGCCATTCTATCTGATGTTCAGACTCAGCTTGCAGATGTAAGAGAAGAAATCCGTACTGCCCTGCCCACTTCATTGTTGCTCCAAGCAGAGGAAACTGCAGTTCTGAAATACATCAAAAAGCGTGAAGACTTCTGTCTGAAGCCCATACACGCCCCAGCATACATGTTGGACCCCAAGTATGCTGGCAAGAGCATCCTGTCTGGTGCAGAGATGAACAAGGCGAATGATGTATTCACTACTGTGTCTCACCACCTTGGCCTGGATGAGGGCAAGGTTCTTGGCAGTCTGGCGAAGTACACTTCCAAGCAAGGGCTTTGGGATGGAGATGCAATATGGCAGACGTGCCAACATATTTCATCAGCCACCTGGTGCAAGGGACTATGTGGATCTGAGGCTCTTTCCCCTGTTGCCTTCAATACAAGGGTTGAAAAATTGGTGGTCATCTGGGAAATTTGAGTCTTTTTGAGCCTGACAACGAGCCATCCTCAACAAGGTTGGAAAGTGACAGTGAAGATGAGGCCTCAGAGTCTGATGTTCAAGAGGTGGACATTGAGGAGGTCCAGGGAGATTACATGGAAGCCTGAGAGGAAGACAACCAAAGCTTTAGTGTCTAGGTTATCATTTTACAGATTTATGTTGAAAATGCTTTTGGGAGATGCGATGGATCATTGGGGATCATTCAATATTCCCTTTTGTTCAGTGAAATCATCCCATGTGAAGAGTCAACTCATTTAATTAAAGTTCAATTCGTAACAAATTATTTTATTATTTTTCTATTGGAAGGATGTAATAATTTGCAATTATGTCTACTTAAAATAAGGACAAATGTTTGTTTGTCTCCATATGATATGGTAAATATCCCATGCAAAAAATATTACATTTAAATGGTATTAATATTAATTTGCATATATTTCCGTTAATTCCTATATGCCCGTTAATTCCCATATATTCCTGTTAATTCCCATATCTGAATATTCCCCAAAATGTGCAACCCTAGACGCAGTCCATGCAAACAAACAGATCTCTAGTTAAAACCAACAGATTTTGCTGGATATTTTTTATTATGTTAATTCGATTTCCACAGGGGAGCAGAAATTGTAGGCTAAGGGTTAAGAAACTAATAAAGGTACTCATGGCAGGGCATATTCCAACCGCTCTCCCCATACGGGTTCTTACATTTCGATCAGGGCGAGGCTATCTATGGCATTTCTACTTGGCTGGGTATGTGATCTCAGCTGTGAGTGTGTCGAGTCACTGACATGACAGTCTATGTTATCAGCGAGTCCCTCCTCCTCGTGCCTGGCGGCTGTGTCAGAGACGCCTGTTCCAACATAGCCACAAGGAGAATAACAAGCGCAGGCACTACGCTTCATGGCCCATCCTCAAAACTGTCTGAACACTGCACTGTAAAAGGGTTACTGTGAATTGTACAGTAACTTACTGGTAGTTGATTGCCAGCTAGTAACTGCATTTCATATTACATATTACAGTACTTCACAGTTCATCCCCAAAACTGTCTGAGCATTTACCAACATGGGGACTAAAGTGATAGTTCAGACTGAGGTATCCCATTCAAGGTGATTACATCACATGCCAAATAATGGAGCTTTAGACCTATGGTGGTCAATGGTGAAACAATTTAAAACATCCATCAGCAACCTCCATCTAGCTGTAGTGTTCAAATGTGAACGACATGTCTAGTGCTGCCATTGGTGTTCAGCTGAGTGGAGAGGAACAAGGCCCAGTGGCAGCAGCAGAGCAGAGCCCACTTTACTCTACCCCCTGCTGGGATGTCTAGGGGTCACATCTCAGGAGGGCACAAAACCTAATGAGGCACTACACAAAACAAAAGGGGGGGGGGGGCATCACAGAACAGTGACGGAGACATGTGCAACTGAGTGTGAGGAGTGTGAGTGCAGGAGGGAGTGAGTGAGCAAATGAGAAACTGAGCAGAAAAAAAGGGAATGAGTGAAGAGTGAGTAGAGAGAGCCCAGTGTTGCCATGGGTACAACAGCACTTAACATCCACTTCCTGCTTCCCCCTCCTATCCACAGCAGCAATGCTAGCTTTCTATGATTAGTGCATCAGCCAGGGAGAGGATGAATGAACAAATCAATAAAGTATATTCCATTCTGTTCCTTCTGTTCTTGGCCCACATGTTCAAGAGCTAAGAAATGTGACTGAACGTGTTACGTATAGATGTACGAAATACACGGGTGCTGGAATAAGTGTTACACAGACGAAATGAGAGACTAATTTCTCTTCTCTTTGAGCAAATGGTTAATCATCTTCCCCTATGAAACAGCTGACGATTCCAGGAGCTTCAGCTCTGCCAGGGGCCTAAGTATTAAAAGGTCTTTGGAGCCAATAAAACATGTCTGATGCAGAGCAGAAGGTGGGGACTGTAGCAGGAGAGTGTGAATTAGCGGGTGGGTGGCTGGGTTGGATGAGGTTCCTCAACAGAGAGGGGGTATAGTATTTAGCATTGCATTCTTCCACACCCCTGGCCCGAGCCTCCTATAGGGCTGTATTACAGGGTTCCAGAGCAGATTTGCAGTTTTTCGCTCCCCACTCACTTTTTTCCCCTGTCTCAGCCAGCCCCTCGGTCTCTATTCCCTCCCTCTAGCACTCCCTTCTTTGATCAGATGCTGAAGTTATAAACATTACCAGCTGGCCTTGTGCTCAAAAGCATAAAGAGATCAGCCGAGGTGGAGGAGTGGAGGGGCTGCATTTGAAGAGAAGTAACTACTCTCTGTGGCCTCTGCGCCCACAGTCGACATCTGGGAAACTTCTCAATTTCACAGATGGTCTGAATTAGAAAACAAAAAAGGCTCCAGATATGGAATTGCAATCAAACACCAAAGAGCAACGAAAAGCTGTGTGAAACACTACTGAAATGTAGTTTTAAGATCATATAGTTTATCTAAAGAATTAGTTATGGTAGCCACAGAGTCGAGTGGGAATAATTATTTGGGATTGTAGGAGACAAAAGCTAAACTACTCATGTACTTATATTTGATTAATGAACAAACAAATGGGCCTTATAGTATTATTTCTCAACCTCAAAACCTATTCACCAGACGAATTATGTTTCAGTTCAGGACCTATTTGGACTTTACACAGTTCAAAAAAATTGGGTTCGGGGGAAGAGTGTTAGCAATTCGTCGCTGCATGTGACATGCCTTAACTTTCAGACCCAGCTTGGAAAAACAGAGCTAAAGGTCTTAGAGGAGAACGTGAGTGTGTGTTTACACGAGAGCTTGCTGACAGGGAGTGAAAATGTTATGGCTGTGCACATTTGACTGCGTGCTGCTGTGTACAGTGTGAGTTGAGTGATACACTTGCGGATTTGAATGCTACATTGTAAAGAACCAACCCATAAACAAGACAGTGACAACCTCCCTACTGGACATAGGACCCCTGTTCTCTACATAATAGACCTATTGAAATGCTTAACGAGGCCTACAACCACGGTCTATCACACACCAGACTGACTGGAAACTAGAGCAATGTGGAGAAAACCGTCACCTGTTGCAGTTTAGAGTGATCAGAATTTCAAGCTTGTGGGTGTGTCTAGAGCACCATTGGTTAACAGTGGGAAGGGGCACATCGGGAGAGGGGGGGAGCACATCGGGAGAGGTTGTGTCCTTGGACGTGGCATGCTTGGCAACCAGCCAGAGTAAAAATAAACTCACTGTACCTGACCAGCTGTGTCATACAGTCCCAATAAGTACTGCTTTCCGCCAACATTGACACTCACTGCAAAGCAATGAAAAAGGCTTGTTTAGAGAGAGACAGAGGGATCTCTTATCCCAAGTGGTTTTGCTTATAGAAACAGATGTATTCCTATGCAATCTGAGACAAAGAAAGTAGAAAAGGTAAGCATTGCACTACATTCAAACACACTTCACTTTCCCCTGAACATTGGAATGTAGGGACTATTCAAACAAATTGGCATAGAGATTAAACTCATGCAACAGTAACTAGATTACCAGAGTGTCAGATTTTATTAGGAAGGATCAGGTAACTGGAAATGATTCAATTCGAGATCTCTCTCACACACACACACCACACACAGCCTAAATGTTCATGTAAAATCATGACATGTTCCAAAATCATTTTACCTGCATAATGGTCAAACACAGTGGGCACATACTCCTCTGGAAAGGCGTCGTTGGCATAGCTCATCAACAGACACGTTTTGCCCACAGCACCGTCTCCAACCACAACGCATTTCAACATAAGAGTACCAGTTCCGTTTGCCATGATGATCCTATCATTACCACCATCCTCCGACGCCCTGTTTTCCTGAGCTGCACGGAGATCCCCACACCACTGGCATTACCAGAGACGGAGACCAAATGCGCGACTCACCGAAACCGATGGAAACTCCATTTCTCCTTCCTCCTGTCCAGTTCGCAAATGTGGCCTTAAAGGGTTTTTATTTCCACACTGCATACACAAAAAGCACAGGCACTGTGCAGAGTGGCTATTTACCGGTTCAGCAAAGTCTAGAAAGTCTCAGCAGTCGAAACGGGTTCGCCCTAGTCCCCAGTCCCCCGCCCTATCGTTGATGTATTTGCGAGACGCGCTTGGAAGCCCGCTGCTTAGCCTGTTCCCCAGTTCGCCCCTTGACTCTCGGTCTCTCGCCTAGTTTGCATTGGCACTATAGAAAAGGTGAGTTCGCTTGTTGTAGAGGCGGGGCTATATCTGAGACCAATGGGTTTTGGTAAAAATCCATAGATTGTGGATAGTTTATTGATATTATGATAACTTCTTTGAAATATTGTTGAAGTGTCTCCAAATAGCATTTGTTTCATCGTTATTACACTTGATTTGCATCTTCAAACACAACATTTTAGTCATAGCCTATACCCTACGTATAATGGTGTTACATCCAGATACTTCCTCTATGGTTTTAGTCCTAATGAATCCCAAATGATGGCATAATTGCCCAGAATCATTAGCCAAAACAAAAGTATGACAATAATATCATGATGACCTGAAGAGGGAGGGGAGAGAGTAGCATGATCATCTTGCAGATGGAGACACCACAGGGAGTGGATGCTGTGCAAATACAGTATACAGGAAGCGAAGACTTGGCCTCTGGTGTTGCACTTGGACAGGTGTGGGTTGTCTCCTTGAATTAGCGCACCCAGACCCATTATCTTCAAGGAGGAAGAACAAGCAAACAAACACACTTGTACGCAAGCGCACATATGCACACACACACGCATCTGTTTGATAGTGGTGGGAACAGCTGTATTGTTACACATGTTTGTCCCAGAACACATATGATATCCTGGACTTCTCTCTCCAACCCTACTTCCATTTGATAGCATATGCCACATGTGCACAAATGCATACATTCTCCCACACAACATCCCTATACGTCATATCCACTTTGTTGATAGTCCCTAGCCAGATTGTACAACTGTACAATCAGCATCAAGGGGCGTGGCCCCCCTGAGCTACGAAGCTGTAGCTTTCAACCTCCGCTGTAGTAGCGCTACCATATCGTTTGACAAGGGGCCTGCTCGTTTTGGATGGCCCGGTGCCCTGGGTGAATGGAGAATTTTGTCAAAACCAATGGAATGGTATGTGTAAACTCCGTCCACCCGGGGCACCAGCCTATGCAAAAGGAACCCAGCCAGTTGCTGCAGCTTTCACGTGATCAAACAATTACCTCATACTTGCTGTTCAAAACATGTAGCATAGTAGGTGTTATGAACCAATCAGAGAAGATAAGTAACAGCATTTAGTCAAATTCCAAATGAGACTATCTGCATTGTTTTTATGTAGTCTAATGAATACACATATAATGCATATATTAATTTGCTATATATGTATATAAAACCTTGCTTCATTTTACAGAGCATGACTAGTAGGCCTAAGCTAGGCTACTGGTGTAAGTTTGATGTTGGTATGCTACATGAGTTCATTAGTGGGCTGCTGACCTTATTTCCCAGTGGATGACTTCAATATCAACTGTCTCTTTGTAACCGGACTAGGTTTAAAGGTCAAGGTATCTATAAAAGACAGGGATGCTGTCCCAGTAGCCCCTCTTTGACAGTCAAAGTTTGACTGTTTCGATTGACCAGTCTTGTTGAGAAAACTGGAATGAAATGAAAAGTCCATTGAAATGAATCTAAACCCAGTGTCTCAGTATCTTCGGTAACAGATAAGTCTGCAGCATTTTCTTGGCAGATTGATCATTGGATTGGTTTGCTCTTCATATTTCTAGATAAGACCTTTTTCATGTGCACACAGACACACACATGCTAGCACGCACATACATGTGTATGTACACACACTTGCACACACACAAACATACAGTGCATTCTGAAAAATATTCAGACCCTTTGACTTTTTCAGCATTTTGCTACATTACAGCCTTATTCTAAAATGTATTAAATTGTCCCCCCCCCCCCCCCACACTCATCGATCTACAAACAATATCCCATAATGACAAAGCAAAAACAGGTTTTGGGCATTTATTTAAAAAATTGAACTGAAATATCGCATTTTACGTAAGTATTCAGACCCTTTACTCAGTACTTTGTTGAAGCTGAGGTTACAGCCATGAGTCTTCTTGTGTATGACACGGAACACCTGTATTCTTCTCTGCAGATCCTCTCAATCTCTGTCAGGTTTGATGGAGAGTGTTGCTGCACAGCTATTTTCAGGTCTCTCCAGAGATGTTTGAACGGGTTCAAATCTGGCGAAGCTACTCCTGCATTGTCTTGGCTGTGTGCTTAGGGTTGTTGTCTCACCATGCTTCACCGTAGGGATGGTGCCAGGTTTCCCCCAGACGTGACGCTTGGCATTCCGGCCAAAGAGTTTAATCTTGGTTTCATCTTACCAGAGAGTCTTGTTTCTCATGGTCTGAGAGTTTTTAGGTGCCTTTTGGCAAACTCCAAGCTGGCTGTCATGTGCCTTTAACTGAGGAGTGGCTTCTGTCTGGCCACTCTACCATAAAGGCCTGATTGGTGAAGTGCTGCAGAGATGGTTGTCCTTCTGTAAGGTTCTCCCATCTCCACGGAGGAACACTAGAGCTCTGTCAGAGTGACCATCGGGTTCATGGTCACCTCCCTGACCAAGGCCCTTTTCCCCAACGTTGCTCAGACTTCCAAACGTCTTCCATTTAAGAATGATGGAGGCCACTGTGTTCTTGGGGTCTCGGAGCTCTACGGACAATTCCTTCAATCTCATGCCTTGGTTTTTGTAGAAACATCTCAAGGATGATCAATGGAAACAGGATGCATCTGAGCTCAATTTCAAATCTCATAGCAAAGGGTCTGAATACTTATGTAAATGTTATATTTCAGTTCACAAACATTTCTGAAAACTTGTTTTTGCTTTTAAGGGGTATTGATGAGGGAATAAAACAATTGAATCAATTTTAGAACAGGGATGTAACGTACAACATGTGGAAAAAGTCAAGGGGTTTGAAAACTTCCTGAATGCACTGTATGCAAACACACACACACACACACACACACACACACACACACACACACACACACACACACACACACACACACACACACACACACACACACACACACACACACACACACACACACACACACACACACACACACACACACTAGGGCATGAGCCCAGGCTTCACTAAAGAATATAGCTGGTAATTTCACCAAACCCTCAGTGTGGTCCTGCACTACAAGTTCTTATTTACATAAGATCTTATCTCACGGCTTTGATATTTCTCTCCTGTCTTTTTGCACATCTTCACTTCCATTGATTGATGCAGATCGTAAGGGGATAGGAAAACAGTGTGTGCATGTGTGTGTGCACGCATGTGTCCATACGTACATGTATTTCTGTCTCCTCTTGAGGTCTCTGAGGTATCAAGGCTCATTACCTACACTACTACAAAAGATCACTATACGTGAGTAATCCTTTTGTTATGTTCACCTTTGCACACAAAACATTTTCCTCCATGTTCCTCCATGACCTGTGTAATGAGGGACGTTACTGTGAATGAATGGTGTTGCTGTGTGAGAGAGCGTCTCTCTTTCGATTGTGTCTCACGGCTCATTTTCCCTTGTGGGTTATAGGTGTGACTACAGAGGTAGCAGCCACAGGAAAATGTTGGGTCCTAGCAACAGAAATATGTATCTCCCTACTCTGCTGATCTGGTAGATGCCACTGTATTATGGGAGGTGTAGTGAGGTCATGGGTTGACCGGTGGGATCTTCAATGGTGTCTATAGAAATCATACAGTATCTTAAGACATATCCAGGAGCGACAGAACCATGGATGGCATAGACTGTCCTATTTATATATCTTTTTTAAATTGTGATTTTAGCAAAATCATTTCTAATATACGTTCTTTCCAAAGTATTTATATTTTATTTTAGTAGGAAGAAAGTCTCTTGAGGGTTGAATTTTTGCGAGCGAGCGACCTGAGAAAATTTCAGCATAGGAAAGCATTAGAAGTGTACATGGTCCAAGAAATAAAATAAATACCAAACAAAATAGAGAAAATACATAATATTGAATCAGAATCAAGTTTCTAAAATCTATAAAATGTACCCTATGATTTATAATAATTTCAATTGTTCATATATGGTCATCTAGCATGTCCTTGAGCTCATGCAGTGATACTTTTCCTGTGTCTCAAGTTGCTAGTTGTAAAATGTACCAAGACCTTAATGTAGTAGACCTATAGATAAAGTAGATCTCTGAATACATCTGGACGAGTTGAGAGGTAACCATGAAATTCAAAATGAACGGTTCTCTAATGACCTCAAGTGGCATAATTGCATAACTGCTGTAAAAATACGGTACGATCAGTATCGTTGACCACCAGTGACTCTTTTTAAAAATGTAACTAGGCAAGTCAGTGAAGAACAAATTCTTATTTACAATAACGGCCTACCCCGGCCAAACCCGGACGACGCTGGGCTAATTGTGTGTTGCCCTATGGGACTCCCAATCACGGCCGGATGCAGCCTGGATTCGAACGAGGTACTGGAGTGACACCTCTTGCACTGAGATGCAGTGACTTAGACCACTGTGCCACTCGGGACACTTGACACAAGAACAATGTGGCACTTCACAAAGTGGCTTGTATGGACAACTTAAGAGTTATGGTCAGAAACAGCATTATAACTGATACAGTAGGCCTACAATGACCAGCTACTCGGATTCGCATACTATGAATCTGTGACTCACAACCACCATCTTAGTGGATGTGTTTCTTTACGCTGTGCATGAGTGACAACTGATCACATGCATGACAAATGCAAATGAGTGTAAAGAAATGTAAATTCAAGGCTTACTCATAACATCTTGAAGCACTACTTAGGCTCTTTGACCTGTTTGAAATACCCTTCATTATGGCATAATACTTTATAAATCAGCAATATATTATATTACTTCCTCTGAAATCAAAGGTGTCAGTTCAGTTCTCCACTGATCAAAGCTGTTGTAACGCAATGCGTTTTTCAGAAAAAGTTCTTCAGAATAAAACAAACAAATGTAAACTCTGTTTTAATAACATTTTATTTAGAATTTAAGTACAGAGAACAAAATATGAATAAATAGATATATAGATAATGTAAAATGAAGTGGGATGAAGTTCATGAGGGAGAATGAATATGATTGTTGTAGAATTCCTAAAGATGATCCCCTCTCTCTCTCTCTGAGAACATTTCTGTCAACATGTAGTCCATAGTTGACATTCCAGCAACACAGGATATACAGTAAAACCCTCTTGTTTTTCCACAAAAAAAAGTTTTCAACAGTTAACCAGATTATCCTCATTGGGGTAGCTGTTCAGGCTATTTCCCTCCCAGCACTCTTCGTCCAGCTCCCTCAGGATATCCTGCAGGGACAGGACAGGGAGCTCTGGGTATTCTGGGGTAGACATATCCATGCTCCAGGAGCCATACAACTGTGAACCTTGGCCTTTCATCGTAGGGGTGTTCTCTTGTCCAACCTCCCAACAGCCGGAATCCGGGGTGACTGGGGCCTGGGTAATGGGGCCTCCATAGGCTTCCTGGGGGTTGCTGTAGAGGGGCTGCTGCTCAGCTGAGCTATGGTAAAGGAAGGCCTGGCTGGAGCCTGCGCTGCATTTCCTTACCTCCAGAGAAAAGGGGCTCCACGTGGACTGCACTGGGGACATCTGATCACCCGCCTGGGGCCAGGCTCCTGGAACCATCTGGTGCCTGGGGCTATTCAGCGGTGGGCTGGCACTGTATCCCAGCACCCTGGCTTGCTTCAGTTCGAACAGGGAGTTGTAGTGGCCAGTCTCCTCCACTCCAGTGTAGGGTGAAGGGCAGCATCCATAAAAAAAGTCATCCAACTCCTCCTTCAACTGGATGGGGTAGGCAGGGGGCAGGCAGGGGGAGGTGGACAGAGGGGCCAGGTCAGGCTGGGTAGCCCCTGTCCCCATGGTGCGGTGCTGGGAAACTGTGTCCTGGACAGGGGTGAACCCACCAGGGGAGTGGAAGCCAGAGTCAGACTGCCACACGGCCTTAGCTCCCTTATACTTCATAGTCCGAGCCCTTCTGTTCTGGAACCACACCTGGAGAGAGATGACAAAACAATTGTGTTATTACATGGCAGTTAGAATGTACATCCGATGCAAACAGATACTGTGTTGCAGTTAGTTGACTCTAATGACTAAGATGATTATTATCTGCTTTGTGTCCATGCTAATAATTTCCCAAGCCCACCAACAAACACCTGTAGAATATTATGAGAGTGTTGGGGCTTATCTTGCTGTTGTCTGCTCTGTTTACAATAAGTGTAGTACAGTCTATCAGTCAGACCAAACAATACAACAGATAAAAACCGCTTACATCATCTTAGTGATTTAAAAGATAAACAGAAACCCTGATACTAGTATCAGCAGCACCTATGCTGGCCACATTTGAACACAAGAGACCCTGTAATGTAAACAACCCCCATTACACTTGTGTGTGTGTGTGTGTGTACATTCTGCATACAGTGCATTCAGGAAGTATTCAAACCCCTTGACTTTCTCAACATTTTGTTACGTTACAGCCTTATTCTACAGCCTTGTGTGTGTGTGTGTGTTTAGCTGCTTACCTGGATGCGGGATTCAGGTAGGCCTGTGTTCTGAGACAGGCTCTCTCTCAGGCTGATGCCAGGGTAAGGATCTGTCTCAAATGTGACACGGAGAAGTGCCACGTGCTCTTTGGTGAAGCTGGTCCTCTTTCTGCGGTTGGTACTCCGGGACAAGGCTCCAGTGACTGCCACCTGTCTAGGGTCATCTGAGGGGAAAACAGGTCAGATATGAGGGAGACAGGAGCCATGGCAGGACAGGGATGGTGGGGGGGTCTTATCATGTAGTGAGGTTGTCTCCAGCAAAGAGAGCCACATACTGTACCCATGATTGCCTATCACTTTGCAGCATTACAAGTGGCAAACAAACCCCATACACTAAGTTCTAAAATGGTTTTTCGGCTGTCCCCATAGGAGAACCCTTTTTGGTTCCATGTAGAACCCTCTATAGAAAGGGTTCTATGTGGAACCAAAACCATTCTACCTGGAGGGTTCTTTAAAGGGCTTTCCTATGGGACAGCCGCAGAACCCTTTTAGGTTCTAGATACACTTAGAAAAAAAACGTGTTAAGACAAAAATCTGTAAAGTTCCTTAGATTTTTCACCCACAAAAATCCAATGTTTTACAAAAGCAAATGTTCAGCTTTTAAATAATAAAAATGAAGCCACTTGGTTCCATTTCCCCCCCAAAATGACAACAATTATCATCTATGATTCACCTGGCTTGCTAAAAAAAAAATACAGATCTGATATCCAACCGATATTCTGTGCCATCCAGTGACCTCTCCTTACCAGTGCTGGTGTTCTTCCACATACTTTTTGGCTGACGCTTTTTAAGATGTGTAAGAATCTGTAGGTGTCTGTAAGAGCTCTGTCTCCCAAATGTACTGACTGCCCATTTTATACAGATCACATGACTTGTACCCTCCGCCTCAAATAAAGTGCTGATGATGTAGTGTGATTTTTCTGGTGACAGTTTGAGGTGTTGGGGGGGGGGGGGGGGTGTGTCTTTGATTTGCTGAGGTTAAGATCATCTGAATGGACTTTGGACTAATGGCCCTCTCCCATCCACCCCTAGCGACATCATCCACATCACATGCAAGGTCATTGGCACACAAGAATCAGACATAAAATACATTACTGAATGAAATCGGACATTTATGACGAGTTGAACGTTTTGTCTCAAGGTGCCGTATAACTGTAACAAATGCTTACTTGTGTGTAGCAAATGTGTAGTTGATTTACTGCATTTTCAAGGTGCCTTATGAACATTAGTGTTTGGCATTGTGTCAACAAACTATTATAAATGCTTTGTTTTTTGCAGTGCAAATTCATGGTTTGTTTGCATTCATTAACATTTTTTTTCCCAGCAATTCAATATTTTGGTATGTGTTTATCAACCAGTGGTTGTGTGCAGTGAGAAGGGAATTTGTATGAGCTTAGTGCATTTTTTTTGTTGCACTACCACAAATCAATATGTGAACAGGAATAGATAGATGTGCAAGTATATCCATTAAGTGTCATAAATTACAGAAGGGCTTATAAAACAAGACAACAATTTTGGATTATTTCAATAATTTACATAATTTCAACAGCGCATGTTGAAAATGATTACGGGGGAGTCGCTGAAAGTCCTTTGCTAATGGCTATGTCAACAACCACAATGGAGCATTTTAATTACCCAAACATTTACAAAATTAGCATGAAGAAATATTAACTCACATGGCTTCTTTGTGAAATGCACAATGCCATTCATGAATGGCAACTTTTTCACAACTGCTGTTTTCTTTTCAAATACAACACAGATACAAGCTATCAAAATAAGAAAAACATGGATGTTTAATTGTTTGGTAATTAATAGGACCATTATCAACATGCTGCCTCATCTATCATTGATGTATAGGCCCATTACAGGGAAAGGCCAGGGGTTGTACCCACTAATAGTAGGTAACAAGCTCATCACTGAGTTAGACTTGTCCAGACTTGCTGGTTTCTTCATAGCCTATGGGAAAGACTGAGCCAGAGGACAGTTTCACCTCAATGGCACCCATTGCCCCTGAAAGAAATTTAGGGACACCCCACACAGGTAGTTGACACACAAGTAGTTTTAAAAAACAATAGTATTCAGTAAATAGTATTACAATATACTGTAATATATTTTGGCATTTTATATCTTACCGGTATATATTAATAATAAGTAATCAGATACAATAAACAACAATTATCTCACTTTTCATATTGTCCGGTGAGATTCAGTGTCTTCATTCCTTATCTGGACAATCAGGATCAGCGTCTCCATGTTTTGGGACGGCTCACAAGAGTTCCATTCTTTCGGCCAATGTACAGTACCTGACAGCAATTCATTCTGGGGGTCATCCTAATCCTATCACACATTATGCATGGTTTTTGTCCTTCAAGCCCCTTGCAAAATCAGCATTGTCCACCTCAATAGATATATAGTCTATATATATCATTTGCATTTTCACATAACAGAATATATCATATGATGTTCAATGCATAGCACATACATATACATAATTTCTATTGCATAACAGCCTCATGTAGGCTATTCTTTGAGTTTGTTTGTTGTCAGGATTTAAATACTTCTGACACATACCATGCAATGATCAGAGAGTAAATGAGTAATGATAAACAGTTTGACCAAATGGGCCATTTGACTAATGGTGAAATGACCTCATGGTTTCATTATTTTCATTCAGATGGTGAGACATTAACAAGATTGTAAACACTTAATGGTCCCATGACCGGCTTACTGTAGAACCATTAGCTTAGATCTTGGCTACGTCAATAAACAAGTTGGATAATCTCACACTTTGACTTAACTTTAATCTTATAACTTTGAATAGAATAGAAAAAACCCCACAAAGCATCAGCAAAATAAATATATAGCCTATATATGATAAATGTTCAAATGTTTTTTTTTTTTTTAAATGCATGCACACATTCAAAGCAATTCCTATCATTCCTTGGATGATATCATATGACTGAAAGAAAGATTTACCCCACAACAGCCTAACCCTATTCAGACAGGGTCCATGCTATACCCCATTGAAGTTAACTATTTAAACTGTTGAGGTTAGGTAAAGGGTTATGGTTAGGGTTTAGAATCCCGAATAGCACTGAACATCAAACAGACAGCAGTCTACTACGTTTTTGTTATTTGTTCTATTTTAAAATGTAAAATTTCATTTTTATACATTTTTATGAATGACAAATCAATATAAAAAGTACATGGGGAACACAAGAATATACAAAGGACATTTGGGCTAGGGGGTACAATATCACATTACACAAGGACCTTAAGAGGCATACGCACAGTTATAATACTAACAGCTTTTTTGTTGGCAGAGTATTTGTCTTAAAATATAGTATAATTTAAGGTAATAAAATGTGGTGTTTTGTTTGTAAATGTACATTTGTGAATATGGAATTTGGCCAAAAGAATAATGAAATGAATTGCATAGAAATAAGTTGAAACAATTTTATCATAAGTTAAGAATCCAAGCAGCACATCTCCATAATAGTGTACAATCTTCATAAATGTGTTCAATTATAAATCTACTGATGTCTGCCAGATTCCTTACATGAAAACAATGTCAAAAATATCCAACACTGTTTCAGGGTGGTCATTACAAAAAGGTACAATTTTAATTAGTTTTTTAAAAACGTCTTCATATAGTGGTTGGCAGGATAATATTAATATTTTTTTTTATAAGAAACTTCCATAATAATAAGTAAGTATGTGTGTGGCCAGTCTACTACGTTACACAAGCATTTCCACGGTTATTGTTGCAAGTACTGATTTGACATAGGGACCAGTTGAAAGCCACCATGGCCGCGATTATTTCAGAAGAAGCAGTCTTTTTTGGATAACTAGTGAGGCTTTCGATGGGACTCTTCACAGTAAGTGAGTGCCACAAAACGTGAATGGTTTTGAAGAAATACCACAGCATGTATAAAGCAAACTTAAGTTCACTCTGTGCCACTGCCACCGTATCGTAGACATAGCCACGGTGTTACCACGAATGGACTCCGGATGGATCTCTAACTCAGACAATTTTCTGTCATTTATTCAGACATTTATTTTTGTTGTTTATTATTCAATTCCCGTGAAGTCCATGGCGTAGTAGCACGCTATTTAGCTTTTGAAGTTAACCTAGATGTTGCGCTTTCAATTAACTTTTAGCTAGGTCATCAACCTTGCGAGTTAAATATGAATGAATTATCTGCAAATGTACCTTAATTTGAATATTTACAAAAAAAGTTAAACATTTCATATTTTATAAATGGCATTGTAAAGACCGACTAATCATGTATCTATTTTTGCAATCACTAGCTAGGTTTCAATCCAATTGGAATGGGAATTATTGTAAAAACATAAATTAATATGTATCCTAATAAACTGCATGTTTTCCCGACTCGTAGGACCACACAACACATCACCGCGTGGCTCCAAGTTTACTTCGATATGATATAGAAATATTTGGGCCTAATACCATTACCACCGGCATTTCTCACGTAATTGATTTTAGCGACACAAAAATATCCCACCTTGATTAGAGTATCTTGTTTTGTCGACATTTGGAAAGTTTACCGATAAATGTTCCGTTTCCATCAGGCCGGGCGTGACATTTTTTTTAACCGACATGTACTTTACTTGCATAAAATGGTTGGACAACTGGAAAACTGTTTAGGCCTATAGAGTGTATCGAGCTGGTCTCAGAGCATTTCGTATTATTCTATACTTAAATCCGATACACTCCATTAAGTATGGTATGTTACGTTTCATATGGGATGTATTAATTTGTGTATCTCCCATTTTCTATTTTAGGCAGCAGTTCACCACCCTATATCCCACTGCTGGCTTGCCTCTGCAGCAAAGCAGGGTTGGTCCTTGGATGGGAGACCAGATGCTGCGGGAAGTGGTGGAGGGTCAGCAGTATGGACTCTTTAGTCTGGTCTAAAAAATATAGATACAGTGCATTCGGAAAGTATTCAGATCACTTGACTTTTTCCACATTTTGTTATGTTACAGCCTTATTCTAAAATGGATTAAATTAATTGTATTCCTGATCAATCTACACACAATACCCCATAATGACAAAGCAAAGCAAAAATGTTTGCAAATGTAAAAAAAGAAACCTTATTTACATAAGTATTCAGACCCTTTGCTATGAGACTCGAAATTGAGCTCCGGTGCATCCGGTTTCCATTGATCATCTACAACTTGATTGGAGTTCACCTGTGGTCAATTCAATTGATTGGACATGATTTGGAAAGGCACACACCTGTCTATATAAAGTCCCACAGTTGACACTGCACTTTAGAGCAAAAACCAAGCCATGATGTCGATGGAATTCAAATCAAATTGTCCATAGAGCTCCGAGACAGGATTGTGTCGAGGCACAGATCTGGGAAAGGGTACCATTTTTCTCTAGCATTGAAGGTCCCCAATAACACCGTGGCCTCCATCATTCTTAAATGGAAGAATTTGGAACCATCAAGACTCTTCCTAGAGCTGGCCGCCCAGCCAAACGGAAGGGCCTTGGTCAGGGAAGTGACCAAGAACCCGATGGTCACTCTGACACAGCTCCAGAGTTCGTCTGTGGAGATGGGAGACCCTTCCAGAAGGACAACCATCTCTGCAGCACTCCACCAATCAGGAATTTATGGTAGAGTGGCCAGACAGAAGCCACTCCTCAGTAAGGCACAGCACAGCCCGCTTGGAGTTTGCAAAAAGGCACCTAAAGGACTCTTAGTCCATAAGAAACAAGATTCTCTGGTCTGATGAAACCAAGATTGAACTCTTTGGCCTGAATGCCAAGCATCACGTCTGGAGGAAACCTGGCACCATCCCTACGGTGAAGCATGGTGGTGGCAGCATCATCCTGTGGGGATGTCTTTCAGCGGCAGGGAATGAGAGATTAGTCAGTATTGAGGGAAAGATGAACGGAGCAAAGTACAGAGAGATCCTTGGTGAAAACCTGCTTCAGAGAGCTCAGGACCTCAGACTGTGACTACGGTTCACCTTCCAACAGGACAACAAACCTAAGCACACAGACAAGACAATGCATGAGTTGCTTCAGGACAAGTCTCTGAATATCATTGAGTGGATCAGCCAGAGCCAGGTCTTGAACCCGATCTAACATCTCTGGAGAGACCTGAAAATAGCTATGCAGCGACGCTCCCCCATCCAACCTGACAGAGATTGAGAGGATCTGCAGAGATGAATGGGAGAAACTCCCCAAATACAGATGTTCCAAGCTTGTAGCGTCATACCCAAGAAGATTGGAGGCTGTAATCACTGCTAACAAAGTACTGAGTGAAGGGTCTGAATACTTATGTAAATGTGATATTTGCTTTGTCATTAAGGTCTGAATACTTATGTAAAGGTGATATTTGCTTTGTCATGATTGGGTATTTTGCTTAGATTGATGAGGGACAAAAAACAATTTAATAAATTTTAGAATAAGACTGTAACTTAACAAAATGTGGGGAAAGTCAAGGGGTCTGAATACTTTCTGAATTCACTGTACATCCAATGCCCCAGGGCAGTCATTGGGGACATTGCCCGGTGTAGGGTACCGTCTTTTGGATGGGACGTTAAAAGCGTGTCCCGACTCTCTGTGGTCACTAAAGATCCTATGGCACTTATCGTAAGAGTAGGGGTGTCAACCTCGGTGTCCTGGCTAAATCCCTAATCTGGTCCTCATACAATTATGGCCACCTAATCATCCCCAGCTTCCAATTGGCTCATTCATCCCCCCATAAATATTCCCCAGGTTGTTGCTGTAAATGAGTGTGTTCTCAGTCAACGTATCTGGTAAAATAAAGGTAAAATAAATTAATAAAATAAACATTTCGTATGATATATTACAATTCGTATAATATGGTACGAATTTCCAAACGTACAATATGTTATGAATTTGCAAAATGTATAATACGTTACAAATGATCAAAACATATTATGTTATGAATTCTAGCTAGCTTGCTAACGCTAGCTAGGCTAGGGGTTAAGTTTAGGAGTTAGGTTTAAAAGGGTTAGCTAACATGCAAAGTAGCAAGTAGTTGAAAAGTTGCTAAAGTTGTCTGTAATGAGATTTGAATTCGCAACCCCCATCCACCCTGACTAACCACCTACTTTCATTTTTGCCTTAATTAACCATCTGTCTCATGTAACCATACCAAATGTAACATACTAAATGGAGGATCTCGGATTTACGTACAGAATAATACAAAATGCTCTGAGTCCAGGTTGAGTGGGTAACTAGAGTTCTGCTGTATAGTGAAAAGGTAATGATATTCTTGTAGCCATTGACATTTATCTTACTAGGCCTATTAATCAGCCAAAGATAGCCCTATAGATAATGCAGTATCTTGTTCAAAGTCCATTTCAAAAATCTGTGGAACGGGTGACTTGGATGCAATATGCATGTTGGTAGCCTGGTTATCTAGTGTAGGTTTTATCTTTTAATATCCACACCACATCTACACTGAACAAAAATATAAATGCAACATGCAACAATTTCAAAGATTTTACTGAGTTAAAGGAAATCAATCAATTAAAAAATTATAATTAGGCCCTAATTATGGATTTCACATGACTGGGAATACAGATATGCATCTGTTGGTCACAGATACCTTTTAAAAACAATGTAGACAGTTGAACGGCAGGAACCCGGTTACCAAGATTTACCACCCAAAACCACTCCCTTTTCCCAGGATAAATAACTGCGAGAAACTGGTACATTATAATACATTCTTTTTATGAACAGCATGATGTGAAATTGAACTGTTCAATTATTTGCGATGTCTAAATCTGGATTCTCTACGGCCATCTTTCTGGTCACTGCATGATGAAGCATCAACGCCCAGGGTGGGGACCAACAGCCCATCGCAGTATGTAGACCTATCATCTCATCATGGTAACTTTTTTTTATTGTGACAGGTAGACCTACATTTGCTGCAACATAGCCTATGCTACAGTAAGAGATTGAATGCATGTCTAATATAGACATCCCCACCAGGCTTTTGAGGATCACCTTGTTTTTTTAAATTGTAAAGATTTAAAAAAAAATTTTTATTACAGCTGCTGAGTTTCAAAACACTATATCGTTGCTTTAAATCAGTGCACAAGTGACCACTCTGTCTTTCTCTCCATCAATTCCATTCAAATTGCATCCAATATAGATCATCCTGTTCAAGATTGATATATAGGCCTACAGTGCCTTTGAAAAGTATTCAGACCCATTGACTTTTCACATTTCGTAACATTACAGCCTTATTCTAAAATGGATTAAAAATAAATAAAAAATAATCCTCAATCTACACACAATACCACATAATGATAAAGTAAAAACAGATTTTTAGAAATATTTGCAAATGTATACAACATTTTAAAAACTATTACATTTATATAAGTATTCAGACCCTTTACTCAGTACTTTGTTGATGCACTTTTGGCAGCAATTACAGCCCCAAGTCTAATTGGGTATGATGCTACAAGCTTTGCACAACTGTATTTGGGGAGTTTCTCCCATTCTTTTCTGCAGATCCTCTCAAGCTCTGTCAGCTTGGATGGGGAGTGATACTGCACAGCTATTTTCAGGTCTCTCCAAAAATGATCAATGGAAACAGACTTGACCCGAAACCACTCCTGCATTGTCTTGACAGTGTGTGTTTAGGGTCGTTGTCCTGATGGAATGTGAACCTTAGTTCCAGTCTGAGGTCCTGAGCAGGTTTTCATCAAGGATCTCTCTGTACTTTGCTCCTTTCATCTTTCCCTCAATTCTGACTAGTCTTCCAGTCCCTGCCTATGAAAAACATTCCCACAGCATGATGCTGCCACCACCATGCTTCACCGTAGGGATGGTGCCAGATTGCCTCCAGACGTGATGCTTGGCATTCAGGTCAAAGAGTTCAATCTTGGTTTCATCAGACCAGAGAATCTTGTTTCTCAAGGTCTGAGAGTCCTTTAGGTGCCTTTTGGCAAACTCCAAATTGTGTTAGTCTTATGTTGATTTTAATAATAATGGATTTATTTTTAATTGTGTATATTCTCAATGGATTTATTAAAATAGACGCCCACCACTACTACCACTCGTCCCCGGCATCCCGGCATGTGCACGGGAGGTATAAACGGTGTATGTAGATGAGAATGTGGTAAAAATGTTTGTAAGGGGGTAATATAAACATTGCCCCCCAAAAATTACAGGCTAAATACCATAACTCCTATAAAAAGGAAAGCAGTAATAGAGATACTGTTGATTTTACCAAATGCAATAGTTTTGTGATTCTTCTAGTGCACCATCCCTCATCATGTTTTGTTTTGTCCAGAAGGGGGCACTGTATAACTGCAAGTCTAGTTACATTTAGGATCTTACAGGCTTCTGTCACCTCTCTTTATATTTGCCAATTTGGACTCGACTCAATACCTTAAAGGCCATTATGCTGTAGTCATTGACACTGAAGACTGAACTGCCTTGTGTGTGTGTCTTCACAGTGACAAAAGGGGTGGACGGCACAAGGACTAGTTTGCCTCTATTTTGTTCAGACAGTGCTGTTTGGCTTTGCCTCTCAGCCTGCTTCTCAAATACAAACCTGACCACAGGCCCAAACAACACAGAACAGGAAGACCCTGCTGCAGAACAGAGTCTATAGTCTTCATAGACGACACCACCACTTCCTCAGCAAATACTGAGTGGCCATGGCATGCTGTGAACTTTTATCTGCTAACTGTTTTATATGTTTGGGATCATGATGGTTATTAGTGATTCCAGCTTGCTTACAGCGCTCAGAGAGGACCATAGACACAAAAAAAACATTCAAGCCGTCAAAACTCTTCATAAAACATAACTATTGTTAAGCTTCCCACCACACACCTAACATTCCTCAGAAAATAAATGATCTTCTTTGACCCAGAACATATTTTAGGACAAAATGCAATGCACTGTTTAAACAGAGATTATCACAACGTTCAAAATGACAAAATATTGTCTTGTTTTATATCATGATGGAAAAGCATGAAGTTTTCCTACAAAATGTTTTCTAATCATAACGCTAGAGCATTCTCCAATTTTAAGTTCAGATCGCCCATTTTAATCACTGTTTACATTACGCTTGTTTTATGAAAAAAAGACTACAGATGCTTCTTAACTTGCCTTATATTACATTATATTAATACATTTGCCTTTAAGCATGGACAAGCTTGGGATTTATCCACAAATCGAGTCTATTAATATAGATAAGGGATAAGATGAGAGTTGAAGAGTGAAGTTCTCGTTTATAACACGTGACAAATAAAAATGTGATTGATGAACAAACTTGGCTCTTTGCAGCTACTTAGTTTTTTCCCACCTCTGTCTGTTACGCTGTCTTCGCGTGTGCTTGGACAGCTCTGACGAGGACATAACATCATCATGGCCCATGATTGGTGACTCAGCATTGGCATTATGACTATGTTCAGAATTGTATGTGTTGATCAGACATGTATTTGATCATTTAAAAATAGGCCAGCATAGTCAAAATATTGAGAAATAACAGTGAAACATGACATAAAAAATATATATTAGAGCACTAAGCCTAATATAGGCACCTGGCCCGGCCTACACTGTGCATGACCATTGATTCATACAATTTGTCAAACTAATTTCCCATCCAAATGCAAAAATATATATAAAAAGTGACAAAATGGGATATCACATGAATTACTTAAGCTTTAGGAAATGCAACCAACTACAGAGATTGATGGGGAGGGGAGTGGGAGAGGGACCCATAAACCCCGCTTCAATCAAGTAGGCTTCAGTCACCCACTTTTGCTTCAGTCATCCCCATTGCCTGTAATGTTTTTGAAAAGGGAAATGTGTGTTAAATGGGTAGTGAATATCATTTCCTTTTATTTACTGTTCTGAGTTATGATGTTATCAATTCGTTGATGTAGGGATCTACTCATTCTATGCAAAATTTTCAGCTATTTTTGAAGTACTCAATTTGAAATATGCAATATTTGGTTGTGCACTTTTTTGTGAAAATTGTCATTGTTTGTATTTGGAAGTTGTGTGCCTGAAATGCTCAATTGATTTGAAATGAACAACTACGACTTACAGTATGTTGTGTCTGTCTTCACAGCAAATCCCCCTTTGGTATGTCTTCACAGGCTTCACAGCATATCCCCAAGGGAAAGCTGATTTTGTATCACAGCATTTCTGCTGCCGGTGGTTGCCTGGGAAACTGTGCAGACAGAGTAGATGTTACATTTTCTAAATTGTCTATCGAAACAGCTTGATGATAGTGGGAAGACAAAATGAATCATCGTGGTTCCCCAAAATCATCATGATTAGCCCCAATGACACAAGCTAAATAAATCAACTGTAAGACAACAACCCACACAATGGCAGAATATGATTGTCAGGGGTAAATTACAAGTACAATACACACCGCACCTTTTGCGGACGACATTACTTTGTGTCAGCTGTGTGCTGGCAGTTCGACCTAGGATGCTTGAAGCCAACTTATGGTTGATTCTAAAATGTGGTGGAAGGCTTTGTATGGAGGGTGTAACGCAATTGCGGATCCTCCAGAAGCATGCAAAGGCAGAATTCTGCCGCATCGCTGTGCGCCTCCCAAATGTTGTAACAATGCGGAGGGCTCCGTATAGCTCCGCATTGACATGATTGGTTGACAATAGGTGGGGGTGGGAGGTCCTGTACAAACAAACTCACTTCCTTGACAACTGCTCTGCGCTGCTCCACGAAGAGCAAAAACTATGAATGCCGTGACTTCTGCAGTGTCCATATCAAGATAAATACTGCATGGCCAATGCAGACGTCAGCTTGACCACGCAGTCCTTTAGGGATGGATGAACAAAAAACATAATGACTATCAGGTGTGTTACAGAAAATATAGCGTTCAGAAGTGAAAACAGCCACAGTGTCAGACTCATCAAACTGATACTTATTATGATCAACGCTTGCAAGATCCACTTTTTTAGTTTAGTTTAATAATTCAACCATTTAAAAAAAACAAGCACACATAAAACTTGAAAAAGCCATACATGCACATGAATAAAATCATCGAGGATAACACACAATAAAGTCTGGGACTTATTTCCATTGTGGTCCTCTTGAGACAAGATGGCTAGACAAGATCGAACACAGTATGGCAGTGAAATAATAAAACAGAAGAACATCTCTCATCATTCCAGTTACATCATAGGGGTTATTCATATGGGTACAGAAGACAAACATATTTTTACTTTATTTTTAAAGCTGCCCAGAGAGGAACATTGTTTTTATGGGCAGAGGCAACTCATTCCATTCTGAGGCTCCAGTATACAAGAAAGTACCTTTCTCTGCATTACTCCTGAACCTGTATAAGCACACATCAGCAACACCTGATCTCAAATCAAATGTTATTTGTCACATACACATGGTTAGCAGATGTTAATGCGAGTGTAGCGAAATGCTTGTGCTTCTAGTTCCGACAATGCAGTAATAACCAACGAGTAATCTAACCTAACAATTCCACAACTACTACCTTATACACACACAAGTGTAAAGGGATAAAGAAAATGTCCATAAAGATATATGAATGAGTGATGGTACAGAACGGCATAGGCAAGATGCAGTAGATGGTATAGAGTACAGTATATACATATGAGATGAGTAATGTAGGGTATGTAAATACACTTCTCAAAAAAATAAAGGGAACACAAACAACACAATGTAACTCCAAGTCAATCACACTTCTGTGAAATCAAACTGTCCACTTCGGAAGCAACACTGATTGACAATAAATTTCACATGCTGTTGTGCAAATGGAATAGACAACAGGTGGAAATTATAGGCAATTAGCAAGACACCCCCGATATAGGAGTGGTTCTGCAGGTGGTGACCACAGACCACTTCTCAGTTCCTATGCTTCCTGGCTGATGTTTTGGTCACTTTTGAATGCTGGCGGTGCTTTCACTCTAGTGGTAGCATGAGACGGAGTCTACAACCCACACAAGTGGCTCAGGTAGTGCAGCTCATCCAGGATGGTACATCAATGCGAGCTGTGGCAAGGTTTGCTGTGTCTGTCAGCGTAGTGTCCAGAGCATGGAGGCGCTACCAGGAGACAGGCCAGTACATCAGGAGACGTGGAGGAGGCTGTAGGAGGGCAACAACCCAGCAGCAGGACCGCTACATCTGCCTTTGTGCAAGGAGGAGCAGGAGGAGCACTGCCAGAGCCCTGCAAAATGACCTCCAGCAGGCCACAAATGTGCATGTGTCTGCTCAAATGGTCAGAAACAGACTCCATGAGGGTGGTATGAGGGCCCGACGTCCACAGGTGGGGGTTGTGCTTACACCCCAACACCGTGCAGGACGTTTGGAATTTACCAGAGAACACCAAGATTGGCAAATTCGCCACTGGCGCCCTGTGCTCTTCACAGATGAAAGCAGGCTCACTCTGAGCACATGTGACAGAGTCTGGAGACGCCGTGGAGAACGTTCTGCTGCCTGCAACATCCTCCAGCATGACCGGTTTGGCGGTTGGTCAGTCATGGTGTGGAGTGGCATTTCTTTGGGGGGCCATGTGCTCGCCAGAGGTAGCCTGACTGCCATTAGGTACCGAGATGAGATCCTCAGACCCCTTGTGAGACCATATGCTGGTGCGGTTGGCCCTGGGTTCATCCTAATGCAAGACAATGCTAGACCTCATGTGGCTGGAGTGTGTCAGCAGTTCCTGCAAGAGGAAGGCATTGATGCTATGCACTGGCCCACCCGTTCCCCAGACCTGAATCCAATTGAGCACATCTGGGACATCATGTCTTGCTCCATCCACCAACACCACAGACTGTCCAGGAGTTGGCGGATGCTTTAGTCCAGGTCTGGGAGGAGATCCCTCAGGAGACCATCCGTCACCTCATCAGGAGCATGCCCAGGCATTGTAGGGAGGTCATACAGGCACGTGGAGGCCACACACACTACTGAGCCTCATTTTGACTTGTTTTAAGGACATTACATCAAAGTTGGATCAGCCTGTAGTGTGGTTTTCCACTTTAATTTTGAGTGTGACTCCAAATCCAGACCTCCATGGGTTGATAAATTTGATTTCCATTGATAATATGTGTGATTTTGTTGTCAGCACATTCAACTATGTAAAGAAAAAAGTATTTAATAAGAATATTTCATTCATTCAGATCTAGGATGTGTTATTTTAGTGTTCCCTTTATTTTTTTGAGCAGTGTATAAAAGTGGCATAGTTTAAAGTGGCTAGTGATACATGTATTACATAAAGATGGCAAGATGCAGTAGATGATATAGAGTACAGTATATACATATGAGATGAGTAATGTAGGGTATGTAAACATTATATTAAGTGGCATTGTTTGATCTGATCTGGTGCAGTGATTGTGTGCATCCCTAACACGGGGAAAGTAATCACTTAGAAATCTGGGCGCAGGACCATAAATACTCCTGTAAACCAAACCTAGTCTAATCTGGGACATCCTAGCCTCAACAGGCAGCCAGTTTAGTTCCTGGAAGCAGCTCCTGCCTATACGAGTATATGGACTCACCTTCAATACTACCATGTTCAGCTTATTCTGGGCTATCTGGAGCTTCCCCTTCATACGTTTAGATAAGCCCCCAAACCAGGAAGTACTAGTATAGTCAAATGGCATTGAATGGGGGCAGTAGCTATCACTTTCATGGAGTCCTCGTGGAGTCCTTATCAAGCAGCTTGGACTTTCTAGCCAAAAACTTAGTCCTGGTATTAAATTCTCTAGGGTAGGGGGCAGCATTTGGGAATTTTGGATGAAAAGCATGCCCAAATTAAACTGCCTGCTACTCTGCCATAAATAGAATATGCATATAATTAGTAGATTTGGATAGAGAACACTCTGAAGTTTCTAAAACTGTTTGAATGATGTCTGTGAGTATAACAGAACTCATATGGCAGGCAAAAACCTGAGAAAAAATCCAACCAGGAAGTGGGAAATCTGAGGTTTGTAGTTTTTCGACTCTTGCCCTATCGAAAAGTGTCTATGGGGTCATGTTGCACTTCCTTAGGCTTCCACTAGATGTCAACAGTCTTTAGAACCTTGTTTGTTCACGTGAGAGCGACCTGCATTCCATTGCATTTCTGAAGACAAAGGAATTCTCCGGTTGGAACATTATTGAAGATAATATATCTTATATATTATTATTATTATTAGATATACATCGCTTGACATGGCTCTGACCTAACATAATCATTTGTTTTTCTTTTGTCGTAAAGCCTTTTTGAAATCGGACACTGTGGCTGGACAACAAATGTATCTTTAAAAATAGTGTAAAATACATGAGGAATTTTAATTATGGGTTTTCTGTTGTTTTGAATTTGGTGCCCTGCAGTTTCACTGGCTGTTGACAGGTGGGACGCTACCGTCCCACGTACCCTAGAGAGGTTAACCTTCCCTAGCACCTTATTGGCCATGCTCACACCTCCCAAGCTTCCATCAAGGATACATCCCAAGTAGTTAACAGAGGTTTTAGTAGTCAACACCTCACCCCCTAACTCCACTCTGATTTCAGACAAACTACACAATTTAGGTCTGGATCCAAAAATAATTGCTTCAGTTTTCTATAAGTGCAGAGATAGCTTTTTATCTCCAAGCCATTTGCTAATGGTAGTAAGCTCTGTATGCTCTCCAACATAGTTTTACTTTTGTAAGACACCAGAAGTGTAGAGTCTGCCACATAAAGAAAAATACAGCAAGTACAAGCATCTTTCATATCATTAATATACAATAAAAACAGCAAAGGCCCAAGCATGCTCCCCTCCGGAACACCACAACACATTGGTTTTGCCTGAGACAGTGAACCATTACCTCGATTACTTGCTCCCTTCCTAATAAATAGGACTTTACCCAGCCTAGAGGGATACTGCTTAACCCCAGTGCTTCCAATTTGGAGATTAGGAGACAGTGGTTAACTGTATCAAATGCCTGCTGTAGGTCATGCAGTACCATTCCACAGATTTCAATCATCAATCTCTTTCCTGATGAAGTCAGTCACGTAAAGTAGACAATCAGTGGAGTATGTTTTTCTAAAACCCGACTGAAAATCATACATTAGACCCTGTTTGTTAACATATTCATACATTTGCTCATGTACAACTCTCTCCAGGATCTTTGATGTTACACAGAGGATAGATACAGGCCTATAATTCTAAGGGGCAGACTTTATCCCCTACTTATACAGAGGTATAACTTTAGCTTGTTTCATGTCCCTGGGAAAGGTGCCTTGTTCAAGAGAGATGAACGATATACGTAATATGAGGGCCAATTTGCTCAGCAGAATCTATAAGAAACCTTGCAGTAATATTATCCAGGCCTGTGGCTTGGGAGCATTTAAACTCTGCCAGCATACGGACTATTTTGGCTGTTGCTACCTTTGCAAAAGAAAAAGTGTTTGGCTGAACCCCTAACTTTACATAATACTTCTTCACTTGGTTGCTTCCATACAAACCAGAACTTGTGGGCAGCTTGCTAACCAGCTTGCTGGCAACATAAGTAATTTTTTTTTTTTTTAAATAGAAAAGTTTCATTGGTAACCTCTGCTTTTTCATATACCACCTCCCCCTTGACGTTCAATCCAATGCTGTTTAGTTTGTTTTTGGTAGTACTACTACAGCCTAGTTCATTAAAATGATTTCCAAAGCTTTTTAGGGTCATTTTTGCTGTCAATTATTTTCTCAGCAAAGAAACCACCTGTAGCTTCATCCATCCTGCTCTGTGCTTCATTTCTGTGACGTTTATATAGGACAAAATCATGCTGCTCTTGAGAGTTCTTACATTTTTTAAAGGCCTTATTCCTTGCTTGGATATATTTTATAATCTCATGATTAAACCGAGGGCTAGATCTCTGCTTTATCCTGGCCCATCTAATAAAGCCGTCACATTCACCACATCAAGGAATCTACATTTAAAAGACTTCTCAGGCACTGTCTACTGCTACACTATCTAGCACAGGTGACCAATCAATTTTACCCTCTTCCTCCCTAAACTTTTCAACACAGTATTTGTTGAGTCCTCTGATTCTAACGGTTTTGTGACACTTAAATATATATTTAAACATCCTTGTGCAAAATGTAATAAAATGATCACTGATTCCATATACTATTACTACAATCTGCGATATTTTAGATTTATCAGACACCAATATTAAGTCAATCATACTTCGCGCTTTTTCACATATCCTGGTGGGAAGTGTCAATGATGGTACTGCAGCCGTCTTCAGGATTAGCTTCCTGGCAAGACCCATCGGATGTTCCCATCGGAATTTCGCTCGAAATGCGCACAGTACTCACATACATAATCCCAATGTTCGGTGTAGCCTGTCCACCCGAAGAGAAAAAACAGCCACTGATGTCGGATGTGTTCATTCTTCTAAAATAGTGTACCGTTAAATTAACACTATGGCATCCGGTCAAAACACAGTGTGCTTTTTCGCGCATGCTGGTAAGTAAATTAGCTTGCTAGCTAAAAGTCACAACACGAATGAAAAGGCTGAAAGATGCTGGTAACTATCAGCTTTTTTTTAACCCCTTCGTCCAATTGGTAGTTACAGTCCACAACCGCGCTGCTTCTTCTTGACACGATGCCCACTTAACCCGGAAGCCAGCCGGAGGAGGAAACACCGTACACCTGGAACGTGTCAGCGTGCACTGCGCCCAATCCGCAAACAGGAGTCGCTAGTGCGCGATGGGACAAGGATATCCCTCCCGGCCAAGCCCTCCACTAACCCGGACAAAGCTGTTCCAATTGTGCGCCGCCTGCGACAGTTAGGACTCGAACCCAAAATCTCTAGTGGCACAGCAATGCAGTACCTTGCGCCACTCGTGCTATTTTTTATTATTTTTTATTTTATTAATATCAAATCGATACATAAAGCACATGAGGGAACACAAGCATACATAGATTACAAACAATAGACAATCGAGCTAGGGGGTACAATATCACATTACAATTACACAAGGACCTTAAGGGACATGCATATACTTACAATTCTAACAGCTTTTTTGTTAGTAGAGCATTTAACCGCCTTAAAATACAGTTCAATTTCTTTTTGTAGGGTACGACAAATGTGGTTTTCTGTTTGTAAATGTACATTTGTGTATATGAAATTTGGCCAAAAGAATAATGAAATTAATTACATAAAAATGATTCCGCTTATTTCTATTGTATGTAAAGAATCCAAACAGTACATCTCTCCACAATAGTGTAACATCTTCATAAATGTGTTCAATTATAAACCTACTGATGTCTTGCCAGTTTTCTTACATGCATACAATGCCAAAAAAGATGCACAACTGTTTCTGGGTGGTCATTACAAAAGGAGCAATTTGAGTTGATGTTTTCCTTAAACTTCTTCATATAGTGGTTGGCAGGATAATATTTATGAATAATTTTAAAGGAAACTTCCTTAATTTTGTTAACAAGTAGGTATGTGTGTGGCAACATCTAAACTTTTTTCCAACAGATACCACTCGTGCTATTTTATGGGTTGTAAATAAAACCGTATGACGCGCACATGTGATGGTTTTAATGCGTTCCAGAATTATAGTAGTTACGATTATATGATGCTACCATTGGTTTATAACATATCCAGCGTTTGACATGGGGGAGGGGAATAGTAACTTTATGATCAACTTTCTCAATTTACCAGCTGCAGTCATTTTTCATACTTGGGTCAACCTAGTATTCTATAGTGAGTGGCGCTGCCGTCTAATGCACTGCATCTCAGTGTTAGAGGCGTCACCACAGACCATGGTTATATTCCAGGCTGTATCACAACCGGCCGTGATTGGGAGTCCCATAGGGCGGTGCACAATTGGCCCAGCGTCGTCCGGGTTAGTGTTTGGCCGGGGTAGGCCGTCATTGTAAATAGGAATTTGTTCTTAACTGGCTTGCCTAGTTAAATAAATCAATATTATGAACTGGTTTCATCTAAATATCATCCAATTTGATGAAAAACACGATTTTTACTGTAAGCAAAGGTCAATGCATTTAAATTGCATGCCCTATAACAGGTGTCAAACTCATCAGCGCAAGGGCCAGACATAGCTTATTATGTTTGTTTAAAATAAAAACATGCATACAACTGCAACCCAAACTGGCCATTGTTTTATTAGAAAAAAATATGGCACTTTATAATGTCCACTTAAAAACATAGGATGCTGTATATAGCATTTTACATATTAAAACAAAAAAAGAGAGAAATGATATTAGTCCAGCCTTTGCCGCTGTGCTTGCAGATGTGCATAATAAGCTGTGACCCAAATCAACAAGTATTTAATAACTCCAAATAACAAAAATGTAGCTAGGCAGTTGTAACATTTATCCTACACTTAAAACATTTTTCTTTTTTGCATTACATAGATAACCTGTGCGGTTGAATGCAGCTTCGCTGTATAAAATATCTTGTAGGCCTAGTTGAGTAGCCAGCCTAGGCTACTGCTCAATTGTTGCTGTAATAGACCTACATGTTTCTCCTTTGCGTGGTGTTTTGTTTTATGGTTATTCATTGTCAAGCTTTAAAAACGAAACCCACACTGCAACATTTTAGTAGCCCAGCTAGAACTGTGGCATGTGTCTGAACACTTTCCCTCTGGCACAGTGGACGCATCATTATACCCATTATACCCATAAAACCTAGCGGTCAAACACAGAAATGGTTCCAGTCGTTTTTTCACCATTCATTTTTCACATCGTGAATTTGACAAACACTTCAAACTAAGTATTTGTTTGGTGTTGGCTTACCTAGGCCTGATGTTTTTGACAAACCGTGTAATTCTCTCTGACAAGGTGAGTTTTATCAATATGTACTCAAAAAAATGTTTAAATGCTAATTAGCAACAGAGAAGACCTTAGCAAGACTACAAATTCCTGCAGGAAGCTCCTGCACATCATCTCTAGCCGACACTTTCAGCTACTGTTCACCAGCGTGATCTGTGCCCGATCCACGATGAATCCTTATGCTGTATCGAAATGAATTGAATAGTGTTGAACTTCCGTCCCATCCCGGTCTTAGCTAGCCACTGACTACACCTTAGCTAGCTAGTTAGAGCAGTAGATCAACAAATCATTAGCCTAGATAATTGTTTGTACAGCAGGTCGACTTTTGTGTCTTTCAGACCTTATGTCATTTTTCAAGGATGAGCATAAGCATTAAAAGGGGGCGAAGACCACTATAAGTCTGGCCATGATGATAAGTGCAGCTATAGTGAGGGGCAACTTACTGGTTTGGTCAGGGTCAGTATAAGGGATAAAGTTTATCCTGTGTCGGTGAGTGTAGCTATTATGTTAAGTTTGAGCATCTTAGCAATACAATATGTTCTATACTGCTGTCAACATTCTACAAGGAAAGAGCCACTTAATCAATTATATAATCATTAACCAGATTACCCCGGATACCAGACTTAGATGAGTGATAACTCAGTTCTAGAATGTTGTCATTGATGAGAATGAATCTAAAAATCTATTGATCTTAAGAATTGACTTTGTTTAGACATCCAGCCTGTACTGTAGTTTCATGACCAGAGGCGTATCTTCAAAGGCACAGTATTTATTCAGAGTGCTACATGCATTCACACAATTCTGATTTGTAGTATCCTTCTCACTATATGATTGATACGGTCACCACTGGTAAATCCACTATAATTGAGAATTTCAATAAGCATTTTTCTACGGCTGGCCATGCTTTCCACCTGGCTACTTCGCCACCATGGCCTTTTTTTTGCTTTTACCTCCGTTATCTCACCTCATTTTCTCACATTGTATATAGACTTATTTTTCTACTGTATTATTGACTGTATGTTTGTTTTACTCCATGTGTAACTCTGTGTTGTTGTATGTGTCGAACTGCTTTGCTTTATCTTGGCCAGGTCGCAGTTGTAAATGAGAACTTGTTCTCAACTTGCCTACCTGGTTAAATAAAGGTGAAATAAAAAATAAATAAAATAAAAATATGTCAAGTGATAAAATCCCAAGTTATCAAACTTGTCCTCATGTGAAAGGTTTATAAAATATTATAGTTTTGTTATATTTTTTAAATCCCAGGCCCCAGTCCCCACAGCCTTTTGTTAGGCCCACATTGTAAATAAGAATTTGTTCTTAACTGACTTGTATAGTTAAATAAAGATAAAATAAATCAAATAAAAGGGACGCTTGCGTTCAGATCACACTGGCACAGGATGTCCATTTCCATCCACCTTGAACAATGTGACAAGTGGTCGCTCAACACCCAATCCTCATGGCTCATAATTTGTTCTTGTTTCCCAATCAACAGTCTGGATCTTCTTCTTCTGCCATGGTGGATGAGAAAGATAGCTTTTCTTGTAAATACAGGTCAATTTCTCTTTCCCACCGGAAAATGGTAGCTGCAGGCCGAAAGTTGTCACTGGTTTTCCAGTCCGCCCATCTGAAAGACAAAAAATTAAATTTTACTAGCAAGTTAAATTGATTACTAAAATGGTAAAATGTATATTAAAATACCATAACCCATAGTTAAATAAAGGTTAAATATTAATTAATAGACTTGACTGTATTAATGGTAAAATAGACTGGGCTTTGGTCTATCTACACATCCAAAATCCTACTATGTGGATGGGACATTTTGGCAGGGATGGAGGAATTATCTGGAATGCTCAACTAGATGATTAGGATAGTCTAGGATACTATTTGCAAGAAGAGGATGTATTGCGATTAGCTATACTACTGGACTTCTGATTTTAATTCTCAAGAGGTAAGTTAAAACCCTCAGCCGTGAGTTCACTGAGAAGGTCCGACAGTGATAAGGGGGATTGTCTGCAAAATTTAAACAAACCTGTTTTTGCTTTGCCATTATGGGGTATTATGTGTAGATTGATGAGGGAAAAAAAACAATTTAATCAATTTTAGAATAAGGTTGTAATGTAACAAAATGGAAAAAGTCTGAATACTTTCCGAATGCACTGTATAACTGACTTCACAGGTCATCTGATTAGTCATGTACAGATGCACTTATGGAACAAAACCATTTGTTTTTTCTACAGGAAAACATTGAGCCCACAAGTCCTGAGCTAGCTAGCCAGCTAGTTAATGTTACCTCACTGTTTGTGTAGTCACTTTTCCATGTGGTGACATGCTAGCTAATGTTAGCCCACCAGGGCGTGGATATTTAGCTAACACTTAGCTAGCTAGCTAGGTAGGTTAGCTCATCGTTTGTGTAGTCAGACTTTTACCCAGACACCACGGGATGTGACATGCTAGCTAGGGGATATTTAACGTTAGCTAGTTAGTGCTAATCGCTAACAACAGTGTGAGGTTCTGTGTTATACACTATAGCCCGTTACCATATATGTGATGGAATATTATTTGCTGTTGGCTTGTGTGGGTGTATGTGTTATGCAACATAGCTGACTTGAGACATTGTTAACAGTTTCAGGGCCATGGGCCTTTCTCATGATGGAAAAATACAGAATAACATGAAGACAGGAACTGTGCAATGAGTTGTGGGGGCACATTCAGAACGTAGTGTTGCGAGAACAAACAGTCTTTTGTTAGATAACAGGAGCCAGGTGTGTGATAACTGTATCGAGCATGGGCGCATAGCTATTCTACACAACTACAACGACTGACCGCTGAAGCACCTAGGGGGCTGGGATCAGCTCTGGCGCCAACAATCAACGATAGGCTGAGTGAGTTTAAACCACGCCCAGTCTCTACTCTGTGACAGACCGGCTCAGAAGCAGGAACTACTTCTGTCAGAATATATTATAATAACTTTGTCAGGAACTAGTCAGTTCTCTGTTCTACCCTGCATGGTGTTACAGCGAACCCGTATATACCAAAATTGCATTTACCACTTATTGCTTAGCTAATAAAAAGTACATAGTATACAATCGGTGACTCAATGTCATATTTAATCTGATACCATATTCGATTGACGCAACCCTTAACAACAGGCACATTCTCACATTAGGCCTTTCGGGAAAGTCAGACTACACCACGGTGAGATACTATGCAACGTTAGCTAATGTAGCCAACCAATGTGCCTAACTAGCTAGCCCACCAGGCAATATTTAACTAGCTAAATCCCTGCCCTAGTGGGCTAACGTAAGTTAGCATGTCACCACGTGAGAAAGTATGACTACACAAACCGTGAGCTAACGTTAACTAGATGGCTTGTTCACAAAGGGCTTGTCAAAATTAAAAGGTCACAGCAGTCATAATGATAGCCTATGCTGGTTCTTTTTACTGCTGTCAGGCTAGTTTGTCACATTGTCTACTAGCCCAGTCTGAAAAGTACTAGTCTCGGGCTAGCTTCATTTCCATCCCTGCTGACATGTATAACTGACTTCACAAGTAATTTGATTAGTCATGTACAACAGATGCACTGTGCGTTGTGTGGGGAAAACATTGAGCCCACATGTCCTTTGTGAGATGCCTAGCCAACTTGAGCTAATGTAGCTAACTAGCCAACCAAGGTGCTTAACTAGTTAGCCCACCAGGCAGTATTTAGCTAGTTAACATTAACTCACCGTTCGTGTAGTCAGAATTTGTGTGTGGTAACATGCTATCTAACAACTATCCTTGCCATGGTGCCGGCCTAACGTTAGCTAGCAAGTCTGTGCACAAAAGGTGAGTTAACGTTAGCTAGCTAATATTTACAAAATATCCCTTCCCTGGTGGGCCAACACTATCTAGCATGCCACCACGTGAAAAAGTATGACTACACAAACCGGGAGCTAATGTTACCTAAGCTGGCTACCTCACTAAAGACTTGTCAATAAAAAGGTCCCAACAGTCATTATGCTGTCCTATGCTGCTTTTCTTTTTACTTGTAAGGAAGGTAATGTGTTGTACAGGAGGCTGAAGAAATTCGGCTTGTCACCAAAAACACTCTCAAACTTTTACAGATGCACAATCGAGAGCATCCTGTATCACTGCCTGGTACGACAACTGACCCGCCCACAATCGTAAGGCTCTCCAGAGGGTAGTGAGGTCTGCATAACACATCACCAGGGGAAAACTACCTGCCCTCCAGGACACCTACACCACCCGATGTCACAGGAAGGCCAAAAAGATCATCAAGGACAACAACCACCCGAGCCACTGCCTCTTCACCCTGCTATCATCCAGAAGGCGAGGTCAGTACAGGGGCATCAAAGCGGGGACCGAGAGACTGAAAAACAGCTTCTATCTCAAGGCCATCAGACTGTTAAACAGCCATCACTAACATTGAGTGGCTGCTGCCAACATACTGACTCAACTCTAGCCACTTTAATAATGGAAAAATTGATGTAATCAATTTATCACTAGCCACTTTATATAATGTTTACATACCCTACATTACTCATCTCATATGTATATACTGTACGCTATACCATCTACTGCATCTTGCCATCTTGATGTAATTAAATGTATCACTAGCCACTTTAAACAATGCCACTTTATATAATGTTTTCATACCCTACATTACTCATCACATATCAAATCAAATCAAATTTATTTATATAGCCCTTCGTACATCAGCTGATATCTCAAAGTGCTGTACAGAAACCCAGCCTAAAACCCCAAACAGCAAGCAATGCAGGTGTAGAAGCACGGTGGCTAGGAAAAACTCCCTAGAAAGGCCAAAACCTAGGAAGAAACCTAGAGAGGAACCAGGCTATGTGGGGTGGCCAGTCCTCTTCTGGCTGTGCCGGGTGGAGATTATAACAGAACATGGCCAAGATGTTCAAATGTTCATAAATGACCAGCATGGTCGTATAATAATAAGGCAGAACAGTTGAAACTGGAGCAGCAGCACGGTCAGGTGGACTGGGGACAGCAAGGAGTCATCATGTCAGGTAGTCCTGGGGCATGGTCCTAGGGCTCAGGTCCTCCGAGAGAGAGAAAGAAAGAGAGAATTAGAGAGAGCATATGTGGGGTGGCCAGTCCTCTTCTGGCTGTGCTGGGTGGAGATTATAACAGAACATGGCCAAGATGTTAAAATGTTCATAAATGACCAGCATGGTCGAATAATAATAAGGCAGAACAGTTGAAACTGGAGCAGCAGCACGGCCAGGTGGACTGGGGACAGCAAGGAGTCATCATGTCAGGTAGTCCTGGGGCATGGTCCAAGGGCTCAGGTCAGTTGAAACTGGAGCAGCAGCACGGCCAGGTGGACTGGGGACAGCAAGGAGTCATCATGTCAGGTAGTCCTGGGGCATGGTCCTAGGGCTCAGGTCCTCCGAGAGAGAGAAAGAAAGAGAGAAGGAGAGAATTAGAGAACGCACACTTAGATTCACACAGGACACCGAATAGGACAGGAGAAGTACTCCAGATATAACAAACTGACCCTAGCCCCCCGACACATAAACTACTGCAGCGTAAATACTGGAGGCTGAGACAGGAGGGGTCAGGAGACACTGTGGCCCCATCCGAGGACACCCCCGGACAGGGCCAAACAGGAAGGATATAACCCCACCCACTTTGCCAAAGCACAGCCCCCACACCACTATGGATATACTGTACTCTACCATCAACTGCATCTTGCCTATGCCGTTCGGGCATCACTTATTCATATATCTTTTATGTACATATTTGTATTCATTCCTTTACACTTGTGTGTGTATAAGGTAGTTGTTGTGAAATTGTTAGGTTATATTACTTGTTAGATATTACTGCATGATCGGAACTAGAAGCACAAGCATTTCGCTACACTCGCATTAACATCTGCTAACCATGTGTATGTGACAAATAAATTTGATTTGATAAGTACCTAGCTACCCACAGATATTTGACCTAACCATAATAGCTTGTTAGCAGCTAGTAAACAGGGCTTACCTTATCACACAGCTCCAGCGACACCTCTTGATTACAGAGGTCGGAAAACAATAAAATGCACTTGTGTGCTTATCGGAGTAGTGGTTACAATCCGGTACATAGCACAGAACCATCCATACCATACCTAAGGTTAGCTAGTTCGCTATAAAGGCCAGAGGGTAATTAAAACAATTATGGTAATAAAAAAATGCCAAGGTAGCTAGCTAGGTCATTTGAAAAATGCTAAACATGAATACCCATGAGAAGTACACTATATAAATTATTTACACGAGAAACTAAAAAGGCTATAATATCTACTTGTTAGTTTACTTGCTACTTGCCAATAAGAGTTTGCATGGAGAAATGTACCTTTAGGGATGACATCAGAGCTTGCAACAGGATGTGTAGTTCTGTATGATAGCCACATTAGTGGCTAATTAGCATTTCATTTTAGGGGGGATAATTACAGAACCTGTTCATATTGATAAAAGTTACCTTGTCCAAGAGAGATTTGCACGGTTATCAAAATGTCATGCCAGGGTAAGCCTACACAAAACACAGACCTTATCTGAAGTAGTTCTAAAATCCCTGACGGCTTCTTGTTTTTCCGCCGATAGGAGTGGAACCCGGTGTGTTCATCAGCTGCAACAGCCCATCTGTGACAAGGACCGACGAATTCTGCATTCCGAGATGTCGTTCTGCACACCACTGTTGTAATGCGCCGTTATTTGCCTATTTGTGGCCCGCCTATTAGCTAGCACGATTCTTACCATTCTCCTTCGACCTCTCATCAATGAGCTGTTTTCGCCCACAGGACTGCCACCTGACTGGATGTTTTTTGTTTGTTGCACCTTTCTAGGTAAACCCTGGACACTGTCGTGTGTGAAAAACGGTTTCTTAGTACTGACCAGGCCAAAGTAGCACGGTGGGGTCAGAATGTCCTCTGCTAACGAATTTAGGAATTAGCCTGTCTTAATCGTCCCATCTCTCCTCTGGCGCTGTCTCCAATCATTAAATCAACGAGATGTCATCTTCTGAACTATGAGGTAACTTTAATTTCAAGATCTCTCTCTCAACAGGGAGTGGGAGTAAGAGGATCAGGTCTGATTCTATACAAGGAACCGTTGGCGACTTTCTTTAGTTCCCACAATCTAAATCATTGATGGGTAGATGGTAAGCAGATGCTCTAACACAGCTATGAATAACATGTTGTGCAGTTGATCCTATTGGCTGACCTTACCTGATCCTATCTCATCTTTACTGGATATAAAATTACGAAGACAAATTGTTGAATACATCATTATCATCTTTTATTTCCAGAACATATTTGTGATGATTGACACGGCCCCTGTTGTTATGTAGATATGTACAACAATTCAAAAACAATGTGTATTGAAAATACTATATACTTAATGTGTTATTATTTCTCTCAATGGAACAGTAGTGGTTTGTAAGGAGAAACCACATTAAAACGCTAGCTCCTAACTAGGGGCTAACCATGAGTAGACTGTAGGACAGTAGCTTATGCACTGGCGTGACCCACTGGAATGTTAATCATTATCACACTCAACGGGCCTGTTTGAGGCACAGATTAAGCCTAGTTCCAGACTAAAAAGTATGCTCAATGGAGAATCTCCATTGAAATAGATTTTTAGTCCAGGACTAGCTGAGCTTAATCTGTGTCCGTGATACTGGCCTAAAAGTACCACATGAGCTCCCTAATAACAGAAGTGTTGGGTGAAAGTATTGTTTTCTCATCAGAGCAGAATATGCAGTAAATGCCATGTATTCCCATATTTAATTTTATCTCCTCTCTGCAGCAAAGATTTCAATGCATGTATTATGTGTTAGTTTGGATACATATTCACAAAGTTTCTGTTTCAGTGTGGGTGTGACGTGCATGTTCGTACATACAGGACCAGTCAAAAGTTTGGACACCTATTCATTCAAGGGTTTTTCTTTATTTTTACTATTTTCTACATTGTAGAATAATAGTGAAGACATCAAAACTATGAAATAACACTTATGGAATCATGTAGTAACCAAAAAAGTGTTTGAAAAATCTCAAATTTATTTAGATGTATTTAAGTAAACACCCTTTGCCTTGACAGCTTTGCACACTCTTGGCATTCAACACAACACTTTTTTGGTTACTACATGATTCCATGTGTTATTTCATAGTTTTGATGTATTCACTATTATTCTACAATGTAGAAAATAGTACAAATAAATAAAAACCCTTGAATGAGTAGGTGTGTCAACTTTTGACTGGTACTGTATATGTGTGTGTGTGTGGATGGTCAGATTGAGAGCCATGACAAGTGTTGATCACCGGTCCAGCCAGTGTAGTGTGGGGTAGCGCTCAGACAGTATCCTGCGGAGCTGAGTGCTCTGTGTCTTATCCCTGGTCTCCACTACACACTCCACCTGTGGGCACACAACACAGATTTAATCCTAATAATCTTTCACTGATAGTGCTACATACACAGACTCTCCGTCAACTGCATACAAACAATGGAGTGTCTAAACTAATTATACATTGACCCACTCATACATGTTTAGAACGTACCATTGCTATGTGGTTGTAGCATCTGTCCTGCCAACAGCAGATTGACATAATATGTAGTCAATTTATTTCTAAGGGCAGAAATAATCTGATTGGTTTCTAAAAGGTCAATGGGTTAGTGTCACACCCTGATCTGGTTCACCTGTCCTTGTGATTGTTTCTACCCCCTCCCGGTGTCGCTTATTATATATCCCTGTTTCCTGAACTCTCACGAGTTCGTCTTGTTTGCCAAGTCAACCAGCGTTTTTCCTTGCTCCTATTTTTCCCCAGTCTGTTTGTTTCTCGTCCTCCTGGTTTCGACCTTTGCCTGTCCTGACTCTGAACCCACCTGCCTGACCTGGTATATGAACTCTCGCCTGTCCCCCACCTGCCTGACCTGGTATATGAACTCTCGCCTGTCCCCCACCTGCCTGACCTGGTATATGAACTCTCGCCTGTCCCCCACCTGCCTGACCTGGTATATGAACTCTCACCAGTCCCCCACCTGCCTTTGCCTACTCCCTTTGTTATAATAAATATTGAAGCTCTACCATCTGCCTCCTGTGTCTGCATTTGGTTCTCGCCTTGTGCCCGTATAGCGCAGGTTAAATCAAATCAAATTTTATTTGTCACATACACATGGTTAGCAGATGTTAATGCGAGTGTTGCGAAATGCTTGTGCTTCTAGTTCCGACAATGCAGTAATAACCAACGAGTAATCTAGCTAACAATTCCAAAACTACTACCTTATACATATAAGTGTAAAGGGATAAAGAATATGTACATAAAGATATATGAATGAGTGATGGTAAAGAGCGGCATAGGCAAGATGCAGTAGATGGTATCGAGTACAGTATATACATATGAGATGAGTATGTAAACAAAGTGGCATAGTTTAAAGTGGCTAGTGATACATGTATTACAAAGATGCAGTAGATGATATAGAGTACAGTATATACGTTAGAACTCAATCTTGTAAATGAAACTTTAATTTACATGTAACATTTTGAAATCATTATTGTATTACAGTAGTCAGACAAATGTGACAATATCTATAAAATGCAACTTGTCTCCTGACTTGAGGCAAATACTAAAATGTAGCAAGATAGCAGCAACATGCTAAACTAATCAGAGCACGCTTGCTAGCTAACCTTTGTAACTACTCATGCTGATTAAAAAGATAGCGCTAGCTAATATATATATAGTAAGTCAGCTAACATTTGCTTTATTGAATAAGCTATATAACCTTTAAAAAACGGGGATGGACAGGTATGCTGCCCCGGGGGCAGCCGAGTAAATATATCTAAGCTAAACAGTGCTAGTTGGCTAGCTATCTCTTACTAATGTTGAGTCATATAATATAACTAGCTAGGTCTCAAATACAGTAGTTAATCAGATCACACTTTATCAAAATATTTAATTGAATAAGCTATTTAAACTGAAAAATGTGAATGGACGGTTATGCTTCCCTGGGGGCAGAAACGTAAAATGCTAAGCTATCTCCTACTAATGTTGAATCATAAAATAGAAATAGCTAGCAAGTTACAGTTTATGCTGCCATTGAGGCAGAAATGTTAGTTTGGGTCAAACTACTTGTAGGCCATAAGGACAGACTTCAAGCACAAAAGGTAATTTTAAAAAGTCTGAACTGCCCCCAGGGCAGCCATTTGAATGCACTGTTTAAATGCTTACCCAGGGGCATTAATGTTAGTTATGGCACCAAGTGATCTTGATCCAAATGGCAGACTTTAAGTGCTAAAGATCATTTTAAAAAGTATTTACTGCCCTCATTGAATGCACTGTTTAAATGCTATCCTAGGGGCAGTAATGTTAGTTTGGGCTAAGGTCACTTTGGTGTCCTAAGGGCAGACTTCAAGCACAAAAAGTAGTATTTACTGCCCTAGAGGCAGCCATGACTTATCTGAATTATATCCTATAGTTATCTTCACCCAAACTAATATTACTGCCCCAGGAGCAGCATTTAAACAGAGTATTCCAATTTCTAATTTATTAGGCTTAATATTACCAATTATTTTCGCTCCATATAATTTTCTAATTTACTGGCATGTTTGAGACCCAGCTAGCTAGCTCTAACTTATGATTTAACATTTGCTTAGCCCGCTAGTTCAGTTTATCATTTTACATTTCTTCCTCCAGGGAAGCATAACAGTTCATTCAAATTTTTAAGTTGATATAATTAGCTTACTCAAGTAAATATTTTAAGTGGGAGTTGACTTACTGGTATATTTGAGACCTAGCAATCTAGCTCTATTCTATGACTCAACGTCAGTAAGAGATAGCTATCTGCTATCCAACTAGCTCCGTTTAGCTTAGCATTTTACATTGCTGCAGCTTCACTGTCCATCCACATTTTTGTTCATATAGCTTCTTCAATGTAAAGATGTCCGATGCAGAAATCGCTCCGCGATATAATTAGTTTGCCTAATTTAGTTCGCCTAAAACAAGCAAGTATGGTGTAGAGAATCATTGTAAACCGCTGTGAAATATCTTTTCCATAAACGAAAATAGTATTTTCCGCTGTTTGAAGCTAGTGTACAAAACCAAAAGTGAAAGACGCAAAAACTAAACTTAAGAACGGGAAGCATAGGAATAGTGCACATAGAACAGAGCTACCGCTTCTTGGACTTGCTTTCAATGAGAATGACGGATCTATATCTCACATTTCTTTGTGAATTTGGTCGGATTACCAAAAAAGTTACATATTGCACCTTTAACATTTCAATGAAGCAAATGCTAGCTGACTTTCTTATATATTAGCTCTATTTATTTAGTCAACATGAATAGCTAAGAGATTTCTAAATGCTTAGCTAGCCAGCTTGCTCTGATTAGCTTAGCATGTTGTTACTAGTTTGCTACATTTTATTGTTTGCTTCAAGTCAGGAGACCAGTTTCTACTTTTAAACTCGGACAAAACAGAGATGCTTGTTCTTGGTCCCAAGAAACAATGAGATCTTCTGTTGAATCTGACAATTAATCTTAATGGTTGTACTGTTGTCTCAAATAAAACTGTGAAGGACCTCGGCGTTACTCTGGACCCTGATCTCTCTTTTAACGAACATATCAAGACTGTTTCAAGGACAGCTTTTTTCCATCTAAGTAACATTGCAAAAATCAGAAACTTTCTGTCCAAAAATGATGCAGAAAAATGTATCCATGCTTTTGTTACTTGTAGGTTAGACTACTGCAATGCTCTTACTTTCCAGCTACCCGGATAAAGCACTAAATAAACTTCAGTTAGTGCTAAATACGGCTGCTAGAATCCTGACTAGAACCCCAAATTTGATCATATTACTCCAGTGCTAGCCTCCCTACACTGGCTTCCTGTCAAGGCAAGGGCTGATTTCAAGGTTTTACTGCTAACCTACAAAGCATTACATGGGCTTGCTCCTACCTATCTCTCTGATTTGGTCCTGCCGTACATACCTACACCTACGCTACGGTCACAAGACGCAGGCCTCCTAATTGCCTCTAGGATTTCTAAGCAAACAGCTGGAGGCGGGGCTTTCTCCTATAGAGCTCCATTTTTATGGAATGGTCTGCCTACCCATGTGAGAGACGCAAACTCGGTGTCAACCTTTAAGTCTTTACTGAAGACTCATCTCTTCAGTGGGTCATATGATTGAGTGTAGTCTGGCCCAGGAGTGTGAAGGTGAACGGAAAGGCTCTGGAGCAACGAACCGCCCTCGCTGTCTCTGCCTGGCCGGTTCCCCTCTTTCCACTGGGATTCTCTGCCTCTAACCCTATTACAGGGGCTGAGTCACTGGCTTACTGGTGCTCTTTCATGCCGTCCCTAGGAGGGGTGCGTCACTTGAGTGGGTTGAGTCACTGATGTGATCTTCCTGTCTGGGTTTGCGCCCCCCTTGGGTTGTGCCGTGGCGGAGATCTTTGTGGGCTATACTCGGCCTTGTCTCAGGATGGTAAGTTGGTGGTTGAAGATATCCCTCTAGTGGTGTGGGGGCTGTGCTTTGGCAAAGTGGGTGGGGTTATATCCTTCCTGTTTGGCCCTGTCCGGGGGTATCATCGGATGGGGCCACAGTGTCTCCTGACCCCTCCTGTCTCAGCCTCCAGTATTTATGCTGCAGTAGTGTATGTGTCGGGGGGCTAGGGTCAGTTTGTTATATCTTGGAGTAGTTCTCCTGTTCTATCTGGTGTTCTGTGTGAATTTAAGTATGCTCTCTAATTCACTCTTTCTCTCTCGGAGGACCTGAGCCCTAGGACCATGCCTCAGGACTACCTGGCATGATGACTCCTTGCTGTCCCCAGTCCACCTGGCCGTGCTGCTGCTCCAGTTTCAACTGTTCTGCCTGTGATTATTATTATTTGACCATGCTGGTCATTTATGAACATTTGAACATCTTGGCCATGTTCTGTTATAAGCTCCACCCGGCACAGCCAGAAGAGGACTGGCCACCCCACATAGCCTGGTTCCTCTCTAGGTTTCTTCCTAGGTTTTGGCCTTTCTAGGGAGTTTTTCCTAGCCACCGTGCTTCTACACCTGCATTGCTTGCTGTTTGGGGTTTTAGGCTGGGTTTCTGTACAGCACTTTGAGATATCAGCTGATGTACGAAGGGCTATATAAATTGATTTGATTTGATTTGTACCGTAGAGATATTGTCACATTTGTCTGACTACTGTAGCACAATAATGATTTCAAAACAATTCAACATGTAAATGAAAGTTTTATTTACAAGATTCTGAGTTCTAACCTGCGCCATGTTTTCAAAAGTTGTGCATCTGTTAAACTCCACCCATATCTTTAGAGTTAGGTCAACCTTTAGAATTTTGAATATTGTTTTACATCTAGACATTAGGTTACATAACATTGTTTAAATATTCCCCATCAAATGCTAATAGAGCCCACCAGCTTGTAGTCCTAAAAACCATTTCTACAGGGAAAATAAATGGGGAAAGAATCGTTTTTTTTGGGATAAATGCCAAAAATAAGGTCTGAGGTAACAGGCTTAGGAGATCTTATAAATTCTATGAGATAATATCAGTCAGTTAACATGACCTTTATAAATTATGAAGGTTATGCTTTTTTTGGTGACATAAATCAAATCAATTTTTATTTGTCACATGCGCCGAATAAAACAGGGGAAGACCTTACTGTGAAATGCTCATTTACAAGCCCTTAACCAACAATGCAGTTCAAGAAATAGATTTGTGCTGCCCTAAACCTATCAGATTCTTTCTGCCCTTAGAACAAAGTTGACTGGACTTTATGTCAACCTGCGACCCAACACGCTCCCAACACACTCAACACACCTGAAATCCCAATTGACTCCAGTCTGTCTGAATTCTATGACTATCCTTAATCTGCTACATTGTGGTAACATAGTATTCTACCTTTACCTTCACATAAATTATTTTACAGCTACCAACTTTACAGTCAGTTGACATCACACATCTAGAACTTTAAATTAGGCATGACATTAGTAGGCAACGGCTCAATCAGAAATTCTGAGGCATAAACCACTTCCAAATCAATCACATATTGACACATTGTCTAGCAGCACTGTACCCGGAATCCACCACTTATCTCACACCACCCTGCACTGGCAACGAGCCAGGGTTTCATTTGCAGCGGCAGTGTGAGAAGCGCTTAATATGTACAGTCATTGGAGAAGCAGTTGAGTGGATGTTGGGGGGAAGAGGCGAGGGAGGTGGGATGAAGGCTAATGCTGTCGTACCTGGGCCTTGAAGAGATCGCCTTTGTCACTGTGTCTCCGGTGGCAAATATCCAACAGCCTGAGAGAGATAGTGAGATGGAGGATGAAAAAAAACAAGAGAAAGAAACAGTGGATGAGAAGGAAGAGAGGAGCAGACTAAATTCACATTGTTCTTTGTGTTAGAGGATTTGTATGTCCAGACTGATCGTCCTGCCAGTTAAAGCCTACCCCTGTCCTGTGGCTTATTCTGACATGATTGGATGTGGGGGAACAGGGTCACATGGACAGATTGGTCAGAGTGGCATTACTGTCACTAAGAGAGAGTTGTCTAAATATGCGCACCGTAATCTAACTATACACACTCATCTCTATCCATATGTAGCACAGATATCAGGAATTTGTTGATCAATAAGCTCTGGCAGTACTGGGTTATTGTCAGTCTGTATGACCACACACTGATATGCGTGATGTGTGTTTCAGATAAATAGAGAGTAATCAACCTCTTATACACTAGGGTATATATTCAAATGTACAGTATAGGTCATAACTATCTGTTCTTTTGTTGGTGTTTAGCTCACTTGATGTCCTCTCTTGCCAGCATGTCCAGTAGCTTGGCCATGTCCCCCGGAAAGTCCCCCAGCTGCACTGTAAACTTGCTGACTCGGTCATCCAGAACCAGGGCGCGGTCAACACACTGTCTGATCAGGTCCAACTCCATGTTAGCACTGCTGACCACCACAGCTACCCTGCAGCGGGCATACAAGGAGATAGATGCAGAATCAGTTCATCGGAATATCAACAGGTTACATTTTGGACACTATGGTGTGAATCCTAGTTTCCACTTAAGTCCAATTTTCATGAAGTCATGCATTTACAGTATGTCAATGGGAGGCAAAGTCTTAGGATTCACTCCTATGTTTTGTTACAGTGTGTAAACCCACCTTTTGCCCTTTAGCTCTGGTAGTTGCCCAGCCAAGATGGCCGCTAGTCCCATGGCTCCCTCTGTGTCCACTGTGGAGCGTTCAAACTCCTGGAACCTCAGCATGGCTACCAGAGAGTCCTCCTCTCTGAGGAGAAGAGATAGAGGTCAGGGAGTCTCAGAGAGAGAGAACAACAACAGTGCTAAAGGACAATAATATTGTCAAAACACTCTACTGCACTCTGGGCTCTAATTTGAGACCATCTTGCTCCCATATGCTCCTAAATATTTAGCTGTATGAGCTGGAAGTGGGTCTGGAAACATATTTTCCCAGATAATACATTGAATGGCAAAATTATATTTGTGTTGTTAGGCGCAACAAGCTAAGTTAGGCCGTCATTTTAAATAAGAATTATTTCTTAACTGACTTGCCTAGTTAAATAAAGGTTAAATATACGTATATATATATGTATTTTTTAAGTTGTTATATTTGTGTTTCTTGTCCACTGCGCTCTGGCTTTTGTTACATTTGTATCATATTGCAGCGAGCAAAGTCAATAGATTGTATAATTTCACCTCATCTGTGAGAGTGAGAGGAAATACAGCTCCTCTTAAGTGCTTGTTTATTACTAGAAATTTAACCAACATCGGCCCTTATATATTTCTAGGTCTTACAGACAAAAATAAAGGAGACTTTTAAATATTTAAAAATGACCGGCTATTGGTTGGATTATTGCAACTAATCACGTTTTGAGTTTTATTCCCATTGAGATTAGTCCCTGAACCCATTAGAGACCATGTAGAAATATACAAAAGCTTCCTTCTTTTCTATCTGTAAAAGGCTAAGGCAGAGACACAGTTTTGCTTTTCAACACTCTGTTTGCACCTCAGTTCAAGCACCTTGATTGGAGAGCGAGGTAGCGGCAGTGTTCACTTCCCTTTGCACCCCACCTGTGAGAAGCTTTGCAACACATAGAACTGCTCGTCTCTGGCCCAAACCGTTCACAATGTGTAACTCATATGACAGGAGATACATTTTTTCCCTGTCTACTGCAGATTCTCAGGTCACATTTGATAATTTCCTCCAAGATAGGATTCATATGGGCCTAATCACTTTTCTTGGTGTTCCCAAATACTTTGGTGCTTCTAACCTTTTTAAAGTTGGGCGCATTAGTGCTACCAATTTAGAGTCCTGGAAACACTCAGGGCCCTGGGGAACTGAGGGACGTCTATGTCCATATATGTAGAAAACTATGACTATGGCAAATGTGTGGCGAGAGATACCCGCCCCTTCCATAGAGATGTAGTACCTGACAGTAACGACTTTGTCCACATATTTCTTAGCCAGCTGGAAGGTGTGGGTCCCCAGTGAGTGATCAAATAGATCTGGGGATAGAGAGCAGGATATAGGCGTTAGGTTCAGTGAGTTGTGCCATGACAATTGAGATCTATTCAAGAAAAAGAAAGACCATATCACAGGGAGTAGGTTTGGGTTCAGATAGCCTACAGGGGTACAAGGGCACAGTACCTCCATAAAGCTTCCTGTTGGGGACGTTGTAAAGTTCACTAGCCACTGGGCTGCCTGTTTTGAGGGACTGTAGTAGCAGCGGGAATCCTTCTGGTTCAACTCCCTGTCAAAGAGAACATGGTACATGAATCCCAATATTCTTTTGGGAGATTTTGGAGAGCATGGCTACATCTTACTCACTGTGACAATAGTACACTAAACAAATATTGAGAGTGAGGAAACACTTACTATGACAGTGATGCGTGAGTTGAGGTGTTTGATGGCTGCTGCTGTGCTGACCAGTAGACTACACTGCCCACCTGTGGGCACAATGACTGCATCTAGTTTGGGCACCTGCTCATAGATCTCCATGCCTACTGTGCCCAGCCCTGCTAAGTACACAGCACTATCATCCCTGAGAGAGATAGAAGAGGAAGAGAGAAAATAGAAAGACAGAGAGAGATACAATATAACCATGTGTCCATGTGCCAGGGCCTCATTGTCCCCACTGTACAGTACATGTTTTGAGACAAAGGAGAGCTATGGGGACTGGCACCCATCTATGTGGGGTAACCACCGAAGCAGTCTATCTCCAAGGTGACGTACTCTTCCAGGCAGAGGTATCCGTTCTCCTTGGCCAGGTGGCGGGCGTGGTTCAGGGAGTCCCTGGCGGTACTACCATAGGAGATGACCATGGCGCCGTAGTCTCGGTACACCCTGAGGTGGGGCTGGGCACAGCTGGCTGGCATGATGACAAACACTGGGATCCTCAACTCCACCGCATGGTGAGCCACGGCCATGGAGAAGCTACAGTCTTTAGCTACGATCACCCCCTTCTTCTGCTGCTCCTGTGGAGAGGGATAGGAGTTAGCTAACTGATCAAGTGATTATTATTTATTTTGCTTGTTAGCTTCTTGTTAGCAGGGTTGCAGAATTCCTGGAAACTTCAATAAATTCCCAGTTTTTTCAGAAATTGAAAGGTGGAAAATTCCGGATTTCCTGCTTATTCCCTCCCGATTCCAGGACTCCTCCAACTGGGATTTTGGGAAAAACAGGTAAAGTTCCAGGAATTATGCAACCCTATGTGTTAGCTACTTGTTAGCTTGTTGGTTACTTGTTTTGATAAATGAGCTGTTCCCCAGCTGGGATGATTTGGGAAATGCATTGGGATTCATACCTGGTTGAGGGAGGTGAGTAGGTATAAAACGCCTCTCTCCTTTACGGAGCCTGTGTAGTGGAGGAGCTCCTTCTTTAGGAAGATTTCCATGCCATACTGTTTGGACAGTCTGGAGTACTGGGAACACAAAGAAGCAGAATGTGAATAAGCTTCTGCATGAAGCAGGAGCCATCATCTAAAGTATTTACTTTTAGAAAACAAACTACTACCTAGAATAAAAAGGTTATTTGACCGTCCCTCCACAAAATAATTTTTTTTAAGAACCCTTTGGTAAAAAGGTTTTACCTGGATACAAATTGGTTCTCCTAGACTCCTACAGGCTGGGGACTTCCAAAGATCCCTTTATGGTTATAGGTAGTACCTTATTTCCAAGGGTGTACAGAAGGCTCTGAACTGGAGCGGGCATACCGTACAAGGGGTCTTCTGCATCGCTGACTGGATTTTGAAGGCTGCAGCACTGATGTCCTCGAAGCGGAGGTACTCAGGCTTGGGTGGGGGGACTGCTTTGCGCTCGCTGCCTCTCTTCTTGTTAGTCTTGGGTGGGTCCATTAGCTGGATCTCAGGGGCGGCCACCACCTTGGTCTCAAACGTTTTGACTTTCCCATTGAGGCACTCCTCCTCCTCAATACCAAAGTCCTTCAGGCGCTCTGGGTGGATGAGGGTGGGCCGCCAGCCCGCAACCCCGTTACAGACGGGGGCGTCCTTGTTGCAGGTACTCTTGGAGGAGGTGGAGCAGCCCTGTTTAGTTGGCCCAAGACGCTGCTCCTCGCTGGTGGAGAGAGGGAGAGAAACAGGGCTTGAAGAGTAGTGGTTGGGTGTCTGTAGTGTTGGATAAAGCTCTTACCGTTATACACGGGCATGGGCTGCAATCTCAGAAAAAAAGGGTTCTTCGGCTATCCCCGTAGGATAACCCTTTTTGGTTCCAGGTATGACCATTTTTTGGTTCCATCTAGAACCCTCTGTGAAAAAGGTCCCAGATGGAAGCCACAAGGGTTCCACCTGGAACCAAAAGTGTTCTACCTGGAACCAAAATGGGTTCTTCAAAGGATTCTACTATGGGGGTCAGCCAAAGAACCCTTTTAGGTTCTAGATAGCACCTTTTTTTCTAATAGTGTAGAGTGACGAGAGTGAGCAGGAGGAGATAATTTCTAAATGCCAAATTGAGCCCTAACCCTTATCATATCTGTTTCTGAAAGAATTTAATAGGAAATAATATGGTAATCGGTTCACCTTGCCTTCTGATAGACTGGGTGGAGGTTTTGGGAGTAAGGTTTGTACGTGTGTGTGAGAACATGTGGGAATAAGCCACTGCTTTACATTATCTGGGAGGGATGGCAGTGACCTTGTTCTTTGTACACTAGAGGATCATCTACACAGATCCTTCCATGTCCAGGTACACGAGGGTGTCCCTTATGATTACCAGAGTTTTGGCCTATTAACCACACACATTCAAGCACGCACACCGCTCTCACACACACACACACACACACACACACACACACACACACACACACGGCTCTAAGGTTAGGGAATGGTTGGAAGGATTGGTTGAATGGTTGGTTATGACACCTACATAAGTGTCAAAACTAACATTTAATTCCAATAACTTTGTCCCTGCCAAGAAGTATATTTTCGTTTGAAAGTTTGTTTCTTAAATCCTTTGTTGTTGTTGTAATCAATTCTTTACAGTCATATTTTTTCTCATCCTATTTTAAATCACTTGTAGAAAACACACTTTATAACACTGTCAAGAAGCATTATGACCATCCTGTGTCACTTTACTTGGACTGAGAAAATACACTTTATGACACTGTCAAGAAGCATTATGACCATCATAATCATATAAGCCAGATAGGCCTACGTAACTTTATAACACTGTCAAGAAGCATTATGACCATCCTGTGTCACTTTACTTGGACTAAGAAAATACACTTTATGACACTGTCAAGAAGCATTATGACCATCATAATCATATAAGCCAGATAGGCCTACGTAACTTTATAACACTGTCAAGAAGCATTATGACCATCCTGTGTCACTTTACTTGGACTAAGAAAATACACTTTATGACACTGTCAAGAAGCATTATGACCATCATAATCATATAAGCCAGATAGGCCTACGTCACTTTACGACACTGTCAAGAAGCATTATGACCATCATAATCATATAAGCCAGATAGGCCAATCACGTACAAAGATGGTGTCTTGTCCTGCTCCTGAAATCTTATCCTGCATTCATTCCAGTCATCATCAACAGTGCATTAGGGTAGGTGCTTGTCTGACATTAACGTGTGTACAATTAAAATGTTTTGTTTTGTAGTCGGTTTTGTGGGTTTTTACACTCTTATGTAGGTGTCATAACCAGCCATAAAATAACTATGGTGGTAGATAGATGTCACAACAGGTGTAAATATATGGGCCATGACAGTGTTATCACCATATTATGACAGGTTATGACAACTAATGTCAGCTGTTGTGACATAATGTCATGGTTATGACCGTGTTATAACGCTGGGTGTCTTGTAAAGTGTTATCAAAATATAGCAAGTGATGAGAGATGTAGAATCAGACAGACGCTTATTGTTGATTTAATTGGACTGTTATTAATACCAATACTTCACATAATAGTAATAAAGTAATGTCATTAATTTTTCTTCATGTCAAAACATTATCGAATTGTGCGCCATTTAGAGGGTGAATGGGAAAGACAAAAGATTGAAGTGCCTTTGAACGGGGTCTGGCAGTAGCTGACTGGTGCACCGGTTTGTGTCAAGAACTGCAACACTGCTGCGTTTTTCACACTCATACGTTTCCTGTGTGTTTCAAGAATGATCTACCACCCAAAGGACATCAAGCCAACTTGACACAACTGTAGGAATCATTTTTAACACCTAATGCATGCAGTCATAGAAAATTGACAGTATCATTTACTTTATAATGTTGAGGAGAGACTGACATTAACCATTAGGTAATAGACCATTTTGTATCCCTCAACATGCTCCTACATTTTGCTCACAATATTCACTGCTGAAATGGATAGACTGCATGGTATGATTCAAACCAGCTGGTAGAATTTAACTACACTTTAAGTTTCCATTGTGGCGCCAGGTACTGTGGACCAGGGGAGAGCAGGAGCAGGGGAGGCTCGATGGGGTGGAGAGGCTGGTTCAGGTGGAGAAGGATGGGGATCAGAGAGGGCTTTAGAGGCTTTAGATTTGGGGACAGGAGATGCTGGATCATGAGGCAGTGGTTTACTGGTGGATGTAGATGACTTGGTAGATTTGTTTTGGCACGGGAAGAAGGAGAAGGAAGATGGTGGAGGGTTAAGGTTGTGACTGGCGGGCTTGGTTGACCTTGGGTAGAGAGAAGAGGCGGTGCAGGGGAAGAATGAAGGGGAATGAGGCGCTACAGGAGTCACAGCAGGAATCACTACAGGAGTCACTACAGCTGGAGGCTTTGTGGGCTCCTCGGGGTGAGGGGGGGGGGGGGTGCTGAGGTAGGGAATCCCTCTGTAGGGTAAACTGGGTGGGGGATGAATCTGTAGTGTCCCACCTCTGCCAGAAGGGGTCATTCTCACTGTCGTTGAATCCCACTCTCCTGGGCGATCCATCACCGGCGTAGTTGGCGTAGATGAACTGAGCGGCAAAGTTCATCCTGGACCAGCTATAGTCCAAGGATCCACTCTAGATAAGTTCCGAAAAGTCCTCTCCCTGCTCCTCCTGTGTGTGTGGCACGTCCAGGAGTGTGTTGGACAGTGTGCCAGCTCAGAGAGCTCCCATGGTGTTAACTGCGCTGCCCTAGATCCCTACCTGGGGCTATTTAAGGCGGGATTAGCCTGGGGTACATGCCTGGTGGCACTCAGCCTTCAAATCCAACCTGCCTCCAGCCCTGGCCCCTCCCTCCCCTTGGCTCTATTCTAGTCCAAGATCTGGATTAAACCTCCAGGTCTGTGACGTGCTAGTAATCAGACGCTCTAAGGGGATAGATGTAGACTTACAGTTTATCTAGGGAACAATGACCTGGGGGCTTGGGCAGTCAGTCAATAAAGACACTAGGGGGATCAGAGATGAGACTGGCCGGTCAGGCCTGGATAGAGATGGGAAAGTGTGTGTGTGTGTGTTTCAGAGCGAGAGAGCACTGGCTTTCTAAACAGGCAGATCCTAGTTGGTCGGGAAATAGAAGGTAGAAGGTTCCCCCACCACTGATTTCTAAACTAGTATGAAGATGTCCCCTACAACTTCCCCCACAGTCAATGGAGGATCAACACATCCTTTGACTTACTTCAGATAGTATAGCTGTATAGCTCACTCATTTGCATATTTCTGTACTATTGTCATAAAAACCTGACTACACCACCTGGTGGAGGTTTGGAGCACCCGGACGCTTAACAGTAGAAGGTTTGAGTTCTTGTGACCAGTTTGGAATCACAGTAACACAAGGAGTCAAGATTTCTTTAGTAAGTAGATTGTAATTGTATCAAAAATTATGTAGGCCACCCATTAAAGGGGTTAGGGTGGAATCGACTCCACAAAAGGAAAGCAAATGTTTTAAGGGATGGGGGAACTCTGGGAGCCTGCCTGCTCCTCTCATCGCCGCTCCTCGTGTTACTCAAGTTCTGTCCGCTCATCTGAATGAGCCTCTTAACAGTAACAGTCCAGTCTTCAAATCAATAGATACAGTAATGTTTAAATCTTCAACTTCAATCGTCAGTGAGCCCTCAATAGCAGGTACAGCTGAAGTCGGGAAGTTTACATACACTTAGGTTGGAGTCATTAAAACTCATTTTTCAACCACTCCACAAACGTCCTCCTTGTCTCCATCCCGAACCATTCTGGCACACGTTGCTTCCATGGCCTTTTAACACACACCTCAATCTGGTCAAATGCCAATGGAAATGTACATTGAATTATTGATACCTGCATTCTCATGAGGGGTTGAGAATTTGGCGAAGTGGTGTCCTCCCGTATTCCCTCCATCGTAACACTCCAATGTTGACAGCGATGCTCCTATGAGTAAAACCGTGAAACTCCAAACAAGGGTAAGTGAAATGCTTAAAAATACACTGGTGCAAAAAAGGTGTGAGCAAGCCAAGGAAGACCTTGTTATCATTTTATCTTCGTCATTTCATGACACTATTACACTCGGTGTGATTAAGTCAGCAACATACTATCTAGTAAATACTGTAATATTTGACGTTCTCAATATGTGAATCTGGGAATCAGTGGGAAAGGAACAGTGAGGGAAGAGATAAAAAAACAGGGTCAAAGATCATCCATTGATTTATGAGCACAGTAGATCTCTGTATCTCTCACAGACAGTGTACCCACTCCCATCTACACAAATAAACACACACAAGTTTGTTTTACTATCCTTGTGGGGACCTAACAATTGATTCCCAATCAAAATCTTATTTTCCTTAACCTCTAACCCTAACCAAAACCATAACTTTGACCCCTTACCTTAATTGTTACCCAAAATATAACCCCCTAAGCCTAAAATACCTAAATGTCCCCACTTGTCAGAATTGTCCTTATTTCAATCTCCTTGTGAGTACTTCTGGTCCCCACAAGGACAGAAAACCAAAACACACACACACACCAGATTTAACCCCTAATCCCTTTGTTAGTGAAAAGGAGGAATGTCTCTGCCAAATAGTTAACCGGTATCCAGAGCTGGCCTAATCTTTTGGCAAAACAATTGGGGTTTTCTAGGGTCTGCAGAGTGCTTTTAACTAGGAGACTGGGCATGAACTAAAACACTGAGCATGGGCAAGCTGTCCCTCTTCCCCCACAGCCAACCACTACCCTGGAGCTTTGGGATTTAGATGGCTGGGAGGCTCTGTTCCATTCAGCACAGCTCCCTGTCTATCTGATGATGGGGCTCTTGGCAGGCCAACCACTGTTGTTCCTGGAAAGACTATTGGGGAACCTGGTTGTGCTTCCCACGCAACTCTCCTTCCGAGAGAAAGGGAGAGAAACAAAGAGAAAGAGAGAGAGATATGATCCCTGCATCCACCCTCACCCTCTCTTTCTCTCTGTCGATTTTCCTTTCATTTTCCCCCACGTTGGCCAGCCCCCTAGCAATTCGAGTTCAGCCAATGAGCTTCAGTCAGTCACCATATGAGTGACAGCTAGCAAGATGCAACCACAGCAGAGAGAGAGAGAGAGAGAGACCTTTTCTCTTGTGAAAGCTACTTTCAAAACTACTGGCTAAAAAGTATACAAAAGTACCCTAGAAACCCTTTAAGTCTAAAATGAAAAGGTATTTATGTTAAATAATTTCACCCTTTAAATCCTTTCGGAATATTGTTTCAAACATTTTCTGAAATGCCATTACATAAAGGATTATTTGTCTGATACTGTTCAAATGAATTATGAAGTTATGAGCAATGTAAAAAAAAAACACACAAAAAACATCATATTCTGTGGTACTAGTTCCATGAATTTCGATGTAGCGTTTGCCCCCACTGTTGGACACGGACAAACAGTACACCAAACGATGCCTATTGACTCTCTTCAGATAGTACAGCTGTGTAAATGCTCATTGGCATATTTGTGTGCTATTACACTCACTTGACTAATACTGTATTTTCTAATTGTGATTTAGATAGCAACATACACTATCTAGTAAAGAATGCAATATTTTATGTTTTATGTTTTCAATATGTGAATTTGGGAATTAGTGGGACTGACTAGACTCTGTCAGGAAGGAAGGTGGAGGAACAGTGAGAGAAGAGATAAAACAGAGGCAAAGGTCACCATTGATTTGTGTTTATGAGGACAGTAGACTCCCATCTTCTCGGTACACACGACCTCGCTCGCACATTATAAATACTTTATTTGAATCCACCAATCAAATGTACATTCAAAAGGATCCAGACATTTCAAAAGATCCCTGTATGCATGAACACTCAAGGATACTGGTATTTTAGAAGTTTGTCGGCAAAGGCCTGCTCCATGTAGCCGTCAAATGAGCAGCCCACATTCAAAATGAGAACCTCCCTTTCGCTTCCCTCCACAACATCTGGCGTATTTGGCACACAGGAAAACACATCATCATCATCAACATAAAACCGGCTTCCTCTTACACAATAATGTTTATGGATGCGTGCTGTTGGTGAGACTGGTCAGACTCTGTGACATTTGACTCTTGTAGAATACAAAATGGGTCAAGGTTTGAGTGCTAGGTTATGTTTTGTTGTTAGAATGTCCTCGCCAATGGCAGCATTCTGGTACATGGAATGAGAGACAGAGTGGTCAGCACAGTCCAGAGCAGCAGGTTTCCCCTGCAGCCTCAGGCCAGTCCAGTGCTGCACTAGCTGCATCCGTCTGATACCGAGGAGTGTTGTCCTCGATGTAGCCTCCGCAACAACACAACACTATCTGCCACAACAGCATCAGAGGCAGACACACACACACATACTCACAATCCTCTTGTTAGTGACAGGGAGACATGTCTATGCCAAAGAGTTAACCGGTATCCAGAGCTGACCTATTCTTTTGGCAGGACAATGGGGTTTTGTAGGGTCTGCAGAGTGCTTTTACCTAGGAGAATCGGTATTAACTAAGTGACTGCTGGCTCTCTTCCCTCACCAAAGGTCCTTGCTGATGGGCTGTGTACCACTCGGCCACCCACTAGCCTGGAGCATTGGGGCTTAGATGGTGGGAGGCTCTGTTCCTCTCAGTATAGCTCCCAGTCTGAAATTATTTAGACATTTACAAATGACATTTTAATTTGATTTTGGTTGAGACGAGTATGTTAATAATGTTGTTCTTAGTCTATTAAATTTGACTAGCCACAGATCAGATAAACAGGTAAAACAATTTCACTCATGGTTAGAACTAATCCTCTTACTGTTTCTGTTTGGCCCTGTCCGGGGGTATCATCGGATGGGGCCACAGTGTCTCCTGACCCCTCCTGTCTCAGCCTCCAGTATTTATGCTGCAGTAGTTTATGTGTCGGGGGCTAGGGTCAGTTTGTTATATCTGGAGTATTTCTCCTGTCTTATCTGGTGTCCTGTGTGAATTTAAGTATGCCCTCTCTAATTCTCTCTTTCTCTCTCTCGGAGGACCTGAGCCCTAGGACCATGCCTCAGGACTACCTGGCATGATGACTCCTTGCTGTCCCCAGTCCACCTGGCTGTGCTGCTGCTCCAGTTTCAACTGTTCTGCCTGTGATTATTATTATTTGACCATGCTGGTCATTTATGAACATTTGAACATCTTGGCCATATTCTGTTATAATCTCCACCTGGCACAGCCAGGACTGGCCACCCCTCATAGCATGGTTCCTCTCTAGGTTTCTTCCGAGGTTTTGTCCTTTCTAGGGAGTTTTTCCTAGCCACCGTGCTTCTACACCTGCATTGCTTGCTGTTTGGGGTTTTCGGCTGGGTTTCTGTACAACACTTTGAGATATCAGCTGATGTACGAAGGGCTATATAAATACATTTGATTTTGATTTGATATTTGATTTGTTTAATGAATCATTCTTCAGCCTCTGAAATAAATGTTTTAGTTGTAAAGGTACACTGGGTAATAATGAGACACATAGCCAACACTGTAGTTTACATTGCGGGTCTCTGCAAACTTAACTCTGTGTGCTCAACCCAGCTAGTTGTTGCAAAGTCATTGTTTTTCAAATTCAACTTACATTCATTCAACTCAACAATTTCCCAATTTGAAGTTTAGCCAACTTGGATCTAGCCAACTTGAAAACGTAGCATTGGTAGTAGTCATAAACATAACATAGTCCCAAAATGTACAAAAAAGTGTAAGTAGGATAACTTAAAACATGAAGTCAGTATTTTCCAAAACAAGAATGTTGGAGATTTAAGGAATCGATTGCATTTCATATTTGAGGGTTGGATTTTCATTTGAAGTAATGCCCACTAACACATGGGTGTTTGTTTGTCTCGAAATGCACACTGACTGTGGTCAATTCCGTTTGATGATTGATATCTCTATGGGGCCAACCTTGAGGAGATAACACAAAGATGAGAGAACACCTCAGTCAATTTTATAAAGCCCTTTTTACATCAGAGAGCGAGAGAGAGAGAGCGAGAGAGAGAATGGATCATCAGCACAACAACAGAGGGGACAGTCAGGAGTCCAGCCAAGTAGTCCTGAGGCATGGTCCTATTTTCAAGTTTTGAAAATTCGTAATATATTGTACGAATTGCAATCTGTAATATATCATACAAAATGGATGATGGACATCCACAAATTACTACCGACTGCCTCGATTTGGTCTTATGTAGCAAATTTGGAAATTGTGTTTTTTACATTGGATAAAAGTAGAGACTCAGAGCTAGTTGAGGAACAATGGGAAAGTAATTCTGCTTTGAAAGTTGATCAACATCTAACACCACTTTTGAGAAAATGTCCCTTGAATGTTTTGGTACACCTACTGGAGAGCTCTTCTTCGTCTACACCCATTCAGCATTGTTCTCACCCTCTTAAGCCTTAGCCCCAGCCTTCTCTTTAAGGATTCCCATGTGAGGCCATGTGGTAAACACACTATATCAAATCAAATGTAAGTTTATTTGTCACATGCACAGAATACAGAAGGTGTACATGGTACAGGGAAGTGTTTACTTGCATAGTAGCAATATCAAAAACAGAAAGTGTCCAGATAAAAATATTTTATCAATATTAGATGCACTTGTCTAAATTGATGGGTCATGTAAAGGAAATGCTATAACCACCACCCAGCCACATCTATCTAGGTGGACGGGTCACTATTGTCTAGACACATGTTCATGATATACAATAGATGGCCCCAATCCCTCCCAGACACACCTGGTTTATTTGATGGGTCATGTAATAATCTAGCCAAAGTAGAGTCTTTTGTATAGACATGTAGCTAGCTAGCTAAACAATGAGCCTACATAATCCCAACTCATAATACTACTAATACAAACATTGTCATAGCTGTTCTATGAATCTGCAGGTAGATAAAGCTACCAACCTCGGTTCAATCTTGTTTCCATTGATCATCCTTGAGATGTTTCTACAACTTTATTGGAGTCCACATGTGGTCAATTCAATTGATTGGACATGATTTGGAAAGGCGCACGCCTGTCTATATAAAGGTCTCGCAGTTGACAGGCATTGTCAGAGAAAAAAACAAGCCATGAGATCGAAGGAATTGTCCATAGAGCGCCGAGACAGGATTGTGTCGAGGCACAGATCTGGGGGAAGGGTACCAAAAACTTTCTACAGCATTGAAGGTCCCCAAGAACACAATGGCCTCCATCATTCTTAAATGGAAGAAATTTAGAACCACCAAGACTCTTCCTAGAGCTGGCCGCCCGGCCAAACTGAGCAATTAGGGGAGAAGGGCCTTGGCCAGGGAGGTGACCAAGAACCCGATGTTCACTCTGACAGAGCTCCAGAGTTCCTCTGTCGAGATGGGAGAAACTTCTAGAATGACAACCATCTCTGACAGCCACTCCACCAATCAGGCATTTATGGTAGAGTGGCCAGACGGAAACCACTCCTCAGTAAAAGGCACATGACAGCCCTTTTGAAGTTTGCCAAAAGGCACCTAAAGGTCACTCCGACCATGACAAACAAGATTCTTTAGATTGATGAAACCAATATTGGCCTGAATGCCAAGCGACAAGTCTGAAGGAAACCTGGCACCATCCCTGCGGTGAAGCACGGTGGTGGCAGTATCATGCTGGGGGGAGGGTTCAGCAGCAGGGACTGGGAGACTAGTAAGGATTGAGGGAAAGATGAATGTAGCAAAGTACAGAAAGATCCTCGATGAATACCTGCTCCAGAGCGCTCAGGACCTCAGATTGGCGCAAAGGTTCACCATCCAACAGAACAGCGACCTAAGCACATAGGCAAGACAACGCAGGAGTGGCTTCGGAACACATCTCTAAATGTCCTTGAGTGGCCCAGCCAGAGCCCGGACTTGAACCTTATCGAACATCTCTGGAGAGATCTGAAAATAGATGTGCAGCGATGCTCCCCATCCAACCTGACAGAGCTTGAGAGGATCTGCAGAGAATAATGGGAGATACTCCCCAAATATAGGTGTGCCAAGCTTGTAGCGTCATACCCGAGAAGACTCGAGGCTGTAATTGCTGCCAAAGGTGCATCCACAAAGTACTGAGGAAAGGGTCTGAATAATTATGTAAATGTGATATTTCACATTATAACACGTAAAACACGTAAAAACGTGTTTTTGCTTTGTAATTATGGGGCATTGTGTGTAGATTGATGAGGATTAAAAAAAACAATTTTAGAATAAGGCTGTAACAAAATGTGGAAAAAGTCAATGGGTCAGAATACTTTCCGAATGCACTGTATAATGACAAAAGAGAAGCTCTGACAAACAGTGCTGTCGCACTGCCAGTTTCCATCACAGATGTTGAAGGCTGAGATAGGTGGATTGAGACGATATCTCTAGCTTAAACTGACTGATTTTGATGTTTTTTATTATTATGTTAATTAGATTGACCCACGGGTCTTGATTGACGCACACCATCTTGATCCAAGATGGCGTAGTAGTGCAGACGTGTTTGTCATTGTCCTTGTAAATGTTATGTTTTTTTAGTCTTTTTTTGTATATATTTCAATCTTAAATTAAATATACCTTCCGGGAACCCGCCTCACCCAATGTGATTCGAATCTGCTATTTTTATACCTTATAGCTAGAACCTCCATCAGAGGCTAGCCATCAGAAGCTAACCAGCTAATTAGCTACTAGCTATTTAGTTATAGCAGCCTTTACCTTTAGCTCAGACACCAGCCGATGTTAGCCTGGATAATACCTGCCAGTCTGCACAGCGCAATATCAACCCTGAGTATATCGGACTGGTTTTCTCCACTACAACACCGGTTTCCTGCCGTAAGCTCTGGACCATCCGGATCATCGCAGCTAGCTAGCTGCTACTGAGTGACCCAGCACCGAAGCTAGCCTTGAGCCAGGCCCATCTCCCGGCCTGCTCAGTGGATCCTATGATCATTTGGCTACACAGCTGATGGCTCCCGGACTCTTCACTAACACGACTAGAAGCCACTACGTCACAGGATTCCTGCCGTAAGCTCTGGACCTTTGCATCGGATCATCGCAGCTAGCTAGCTGCTACCGAGTGGCTATAGTGGCTAACGCCCTTGTCCCGAAGCTAGCACCAGTTAGCCTGGAGCCACGCCCATCTCCCGACTAGCAAACAAAATGACTCCAGCTACAATACCTCTTTTACCAATTGGCCTGGACCCTTTGTCGATACGGAGCCTCGCCGACCCATCACGACTCGTCCGCCGACGTAATTCCGTTCGATGTGCCCTCAACCGGCCTTTGCCGGGCGTCGGTGAAGACGCTTCTGCTAGCCCCAGCCTGCTAACTTTATGAACGCTGTGTCTCCCGCTTGCTAGCGTAGTAACTACTACCTAACGGCTTCCCTGTTTCATACATTGCTGTTCACTGGACCCTATGATCACTTGGCAACATAGCTGGTGCCTGCTGGACTGTTCATTAATCACGGTACTCCATTTTGTTTATCTGTCGGTCCTAGCCTCGAACTCAGGCCCTGTGTGTAGTTAACTGACCCTCTCTGCCCATTCATCGCCATTTTACCTGTTGTTGTCTTAGCTGAATTATCTGTTGTTGTCTTAGCTAGCTCTCCCAATCAACTCGTGTTTGCTTTATGCCTCGCTTTATGTCTCTCTCTAATGTCAATATGCCTTGTATACTGTTGTTTAGGGTAGTTATCATTGTTTTATTTTACTGCGGAGCCCCTAGTCCCACTCAACATGCCTCAGATACCTCTTTTGTCCCACCTCCCACACATGCGGTGACCTCACCTAGCATAACTAGTGCCTCCAGAGATGCAACCTCTCTTATCGTCACTCAATGCCTAGGTTTACCTAAACTGTACCCGCACCCTACCATGTCCCTGTCTGTACATTATGCCCTGAATCAATCCTACCACGCCCAGAAATCTCCAACGCACTAGACGACCTGTTTTGATAGCTTTTAGCCGTACCCTCATCCTACTGCTACTCTGTTCCTCGGGTGATGTAGAGGCTAACCCAGGCCCTGTGTGCCCCCAGGTGCTCTCATTTGTTGACTTCTGTAACTGTAAAAGCCTTGGTTTCATGCATGTTAACATCAGAAGCCTCCTCCCTAAGTTTGATTTATTCACTGCTTTAGCACACTCCACCAACCCTGATGTCCTTGCCGTGTCTGAATCCTGGCTTAGGAAGGCCACCAAAAATTCTGAGATTTCCATCCCCAACTACAACATTTTCCGTCACGATAGAACTTCCAAAGGGGGAGGAGTTGCAATCTACTGCAGATATTCCTGCAAAGTTCTGTCATACTTTTCAGGTCTATGCCCAAACAGTTCGAGCTTCTAATTTTAAAAATTAATCTCTCCAGAAATAAGTCTCTCACTGTTGAGATCATAGGATCCACTGAGCAGGCTGTTATAGACCCCCTTCAGCTCCCAGCTGTGCCCTGGACACCATATGTGAATTGATTGCCCCCCCATCTATCTTCAGAGTTTGTTCTGTTAGATGACCTAAACTGGGATATGCTTAACACCCCGGCTGTCCGACAATCTAAGATATATGCCCTCAATCTCACATAAATGATCAAGGAACCAATCAGGTACAACCCTAAATCTGTAAACATGGGCACCCTCATAGATATTATTCTGACCAACTTGCCCTCCAAATACTCCTCTGCTCTTTTCAATCAGGATCTCAGCAATCACTGCCTCATTGCCTGCATCCGTTATGGGTCTGCGATCAAACGACCTCCACTCATCACTGTTAAATGCTCCCTGAAACACTTCTGCGAGCAGGCCTTTCTAATCAACCTGGCCCGGGTATCCTGGAAGGATATTGACCTCATCCCGTCAGTAGGGGATGCCTGATTGTTCTTTAAAAGAAAATTCCTCACCATTTTAAATACGCATGCCCCTTTCAAAAAATGTAGACCTAAGAACCGATATAGCCCTTGGTTCACTCCAGTCCTGACTGCCCTCGGCCAGCATAAAAACACCCCTGTGGTGTACTGCACTAGGTATCGAATAGTCCCCGCGATATGCAACTTTTCAGGGAAGTCAGGAACCAATACACACAGTCAGTTAACTCCCCAAAAAATTGGGACACTGTGAAGTCCATGGAGAAAAAGAGACCACCTCCCAGCTGCCCACTGCACTGAGGCTAGGAAACCCTGTTACCAACAGCTCCGCACCCCCCACAACTACTTGCCCAAGCCTCTCCAGCTTCTCCTTCACCAAAATCCAGATAGCAGATGTTCTGAAAGAGTTGCAAAACATGGACCCGTACAAATCAGCTGGGCTAGACAATCTGGATCCTCACTTTCTAAAATTATCCGCTGCCATTGTTGCAACCCCTATTAATAGTCTGTTCAACCTCTCTTTCATATTGTCCAAGATTCCTAAAGATTGGAAAGCTGCCGCGGTCATCCCCTCTTCAAAGGGGGTGACACTCTAGACCAGGGGGTCCCCAAACTTTTTCCTGTGAGGGCCACATAACTTTTCCCTTCTCTGATGGGGGGCCGGTGTCAGTTTGTAACAGAAAAAGTGTGACGATCGTAGGGGAGCTTAAAAAATTTATTGTTTTCCAGAAAGCCACACATAACCAAATAACCCTTTCCAGGTTCTTTACAGAAAAAAAGTCAGGAAACAAATAATAACACTATTAATGAAATAAATAATAACTAAATAACCCTCTCTGAGTTCTTCACAGAAAAAACAGGAAATAAATAATAACTAAATAACTCTCTCTGGGTTCTTCATAGAAAAAAAAGCCATGGAACATTAACTTTCTGTCATGCCATGCACAATCTTAACAGATAAAAGTTCAGCTCAGTTGTCAGAGCAGAATCTCTCTGACACATATGAGCAGTCTCTTAAAGTTCTTGTGTTCCTTCCTTATAATCCTTTTGTAGGTTCCAGTAGGCTTGTAGACACCGCTGTTTGCAGCTCTCTCTCATCAACTTCCCTGTGAAAACCACAAAAGAAGCAGGTTGAGAAACTGAACTAAGTGATACAGCACCTACACAGCACAATACATTTCACTACCAGTATGGTTGTAAAGATGGATTTTATCCCAGTAGATTTTATTATGATTATATTTGTTTATGCTCAGAATGACTCATTCAAGTCAGAAAAGTGAGCTTACCTATGTATGTTCATCAGTGTGAACTGTGGGCCTGCATCTGGCTGGTGAGAAGTTGAATATCAGGTTCCATTCTAGTTACAGCCAGTCTCAAGCACTGATGCAAATGTTCATCTGTCAATCTTGATCTCATCGGGGTTTTCAGCAGTTTCATGCGAGAAAAGGTTTTCTCGCAGATATACGTGCTGCCAAAAACTGTGGACATTTTCATTGCGTGTTTTTTGATGTTTGGATATGTGTCGTTTGGGAGGGCGGCATAGAAGTCAATGAGACTGTTGGGCTTGAATGCGTCTTTCAGAACATCACAGTTCTGTAACTCAGCCAACTCAAACTGATATGAAGGCTGGGCTTCATCAATGTCGGCAACAAAGGGGTTCTGAAAAAGACGGATTTCTTTTGCATGAACATGTAGTTCACTGAATCGCACACCGAACTCCGCCTTCAGCATTTCCAGTGCTTCCAAGCACTTTTCAGCTGGGAACGGGACTGCTGGGTTCTCTGTCGACAGGTTTTGGGTAGCAGGAAGATGGACGAAGTTACGCTTTTTCACTTGTTCCAAAAGCAGCGCTAATTTCACCTCAAATGCTTTTATGTGTGAATACATGTCGCAAATGAGTTTCCCCTCGCCTTGTAGCTGCAAGTTAAGGCTGTTAAGTATTTCTGTCACGTCTGTTAAAAATGCGAGGTGCCATTTCCATTCTGGGTCGATCAGCTCTGGGACCGTTTTGTCTTTTAAATGAAGAAATGCGTTAATTTCGGGTAGCAGCTCGTAAAAACGCCTCAAAACTCTGCCCCGGCTCAGCCATCGGACGGACCTCTGTGTAGTACAGCACATCTCCGTGCGTAGACTCCAGTTCAGACAGGAATTCTTGGAACTGCCTGTGTTTAAGTCCCTTTGCTCTGATGAAGTTTATGCACGACACCACAACCTTCATTACAGAATCCCACTTCAACACTTTGCAGCACAGTGCTTGCTGGTGAATTAGGCAGTGGACTCGTAGCGGGGCGGTGAGACCCCTTTTTTCCCTCCCGGTTCATGCGTCCTATTAGACCGCGAGTTTCGCCCACCATGCTAGGAGCCCCGTCAGTCGTGATGCTAGCTAGCTTTGACCAGTCCAGGTCCAACTTCTCCATGGTTTGGCACACTTTGTCAAAAATATCCTCTCCCGTTGTAGTCCCTTTGAGACTTTGGAGGGCTGCCAGCTCCTCGCATATCTCAAAGTTTGCGCTAACTCCACGAATAAAAATGAGCAGTTGCGCTGTGTCTTGCACGTCCGTGCTCTCATCCAGTGCTAATGAAAAAAGTCAAATTCTTTCGTCTTCTGCTGCAGCTGGGCATATACATTACTCCCGATTTCTTCAACGCGTCTGGTGATTGTACTCGCCGACAGACTTACGGCATTAAATGCATCTTTCTTCTCAGGACACACCTCCTCCGCGACAGCATCCATACATTTCTTAACAAACTCTCCGTCAGTGAAAGGCTTACCGCTTCTTGCTATCAGTTTAGCAACCCGAAAGCTGGCCCGAACGGATGCCTGGTTCAGCTGAGCTTGGCGTACAAATGTATTCTGCTGAGATAGTAGTCCACTTTTTAGCTTTGAGAGTTTGTCTGCTCGTATTTGGCCTTGCAAGCTATCGTACTTGTCTTTGTGACGGGATTCATAGTGTCGGCGAAGATTGTATTCTTTGAATACCGCCACCGTCTCTTGACAGATGAGACAAACAGCCTTTTCTTTGCATTGAACAACAAAAAAAATTGTTTGTCCACTGCAGGTTAAATACCCTGCATTCTGAATCAATTTTTCTCTTACCTAACCTTTTCGCCATTATTCCGTTCTCTCTTTGACAGGGCCGGGCCTAGGATTTTTTTTCTGGAGGCCAAATAGGAAAAAAATTTGATAGCGTCTCTGGTATTGTTCAGAGGGCCGGGCCAAATGTGCTGACGGGCCGTATCCGGCCCGCGGGCCGTAGTTTGGTGACCACTGCTCTAGACCCAAACTGTTACAGACCAATATCCATCCTGCCCTGCCTTTCTAAAGTCTTCGAAAGCCAAGTTAACAAACAGATCACTGACCATTTCGAATCCTACCGTACCTTCTCTGCTGTGCAATCCGGTTTCCAAGCTGGTCACGGGTGCACCTCAGCCACGCTCAAGGTACTAAACGATATCATGACCGCCATCGGTAAAAAGACAGTACTGCAGCCGTTTTCATCGACCTGGCCAACGCTTTCGACTCTGTCAATCACCATATTCTTATCGGCAGACTCAACAGCCTTGGTTTCTCAAATAACTGCCTCGCCTGGTTCACCAACTACTTCTCAGATAGAGTTCAGTGTGTCAAATCGGAGGGCCTGTTGTCCGGACCTCTGGCAGTCTCTATGGGGGTGCCTCTGTATACGTATATCAATGATGTTTCTCTTGCTGCGGGTGATTCCTTGATCCACCTCTACGTAGATGGCACCATTCTGTATACATCTGGCCCTTCTTTGGACACTGTGTTAACAAACCTCCAAACGAGCTTCAATGCCATACAACACTCCTTCCGTGGCCTCCAACTGCTCTTAAACGCTAGTAAAACTAGACGCATGCTCTTCAACCAATCGCTGCCCGCACCCGCCCGTCCGACTAGCATCACTACTCTGGACAGTTCTGACTTAGAATATGTGGACAACTACAAATACCTAGGTGTCTGGCTAGACTGTAAACTCTCCTTCCAGACTCATATTAATCATCTCCAATCCAAAATTAAATCTAGTATCGGGTTCCTATTTCGCAACAAAGCATCCTTCACTTATGCTGCCAAAAATGCCCTCATAAAACTGACTATCCTACCGATCCCCGACTTCGGCGATGTAATTTTCAAAATAGGCTCCAACACTCTAATCAGTAAACTGGATGCAGTCTATAACAGTGCCATCTGTTTTGTCACCAAAGTCCCATATACCACCCACCACCGCGACCTGTATGCTCTCGTCGGCTGGCCCTCGCTACATATTCGTTGCCAGACCCACTGGCTCCAGGTCATCTATAAGTCTTTGCTAGGTAAAGCTCCGCCTTATCTCAGCTCACTGGTCACCATAACAACACCCACCCGTAGCACGCGCTCCAGCAGGTATATCTCACTGGTCATCCCCAAAGCCAACAGCTCCTTTGGCTGCCTTTCCTGCCAGTTCTCTGCTGCCAATGACTGGAACGAATTGCAAAAATTGCTGAAGTTGGAGACATATCTCCCTCACTAATTTTAAGCATCAGCTATCTGAGCAGCTTACCGATCGCTGCAGCTGTACCCAGCCCATCTGTAAATAGCCCATCCAACTACCTACCTCATCCCCATATTGTTTTTATTTACTTTTTTTTTGCTCTTTTGTACACTAGTATTTCTACTTGCACATCATCATCTGCATATCTATCACTCCAGTGTTAATTTGCTAAATTGTAATTACTTCGCTACTATGGCCTATTTATTGCCTTACCTCCTTACTCCATTTGCACACATTGTATATTGATTTTTTTATTGTGTTATTGACTGTACTTTTGTTTATCCCATGTGTAACTCTGTGTTGGTCATTGTCGCACTGCTTTGCTTTATCTTGGCCAGGTCGCAGTCGTAAATGAGAACTTGTTCTCAACTGGCCTACCTGGTTAAATAAAGGTGAAATATATATATATATTTTTTAAATAGACTCTTAAGGATTTTTTTTTCTTCACGCTGAATTCACCCAGTGTGTCATTACATATCATATCGTTCCACAATGATTACAACCCCACCTTCATGCCCTTCGTGCTAAATGTTATCCGTGTTGGAGTATGCTTCAGTGCAGGCTCCAGCTAGGCTGAGGAGTTCCACCCTAGAAACAACCCCCCACCCCTCCCCTCAGATAAAGGGCTTTTGTTCTGCATCTAATGTTTTCATTAGGAAACTGGGTGCAGCTGAGGGAAGAGGAGAGACAGAGAGACTTTCAATACGTTTTTGGGCACTGAATACACTGTGAGTATTTCTTTCTCTCTTTATTCCTCTTTCTTTTCTACTTCCTCCATATTTCTCTCATTGCAAGAGACAGTTAAGACTCTGCTTTTACCCTCCAGCTGTACTCCAGGTTTCCTCTCCTACGCCATGACCCGCCCCTACACCATCTCACTTGGACTCCTGCTCCTCCTCATTGGCTACGCAGCGGCAGGTAAGAGACATGATTGGGTGTTGCTGGGGTTAGAGGTCATAGGGTAAAGGGCAGGGGGCACAGGAGATGGGTAAACAAACCATCAATAGGTGTGTTGTTTACTCTGTCAGATTCTGTTTTTATCTGGAACCAAAAATGATTTTCCTATGGGGACAGCCGAAGAACACTTTTGGTACCCTGTTTTCTAAGAGTGTAAATCATTTTTTAAAATCAATCAATCAATCAAATGTTTTTATAAAGCCCATTTTATATCAGCCGATGTCACCAAGTGTTGTACAGAAACCCAGCCTAAAACCCCAAACAGCAAGCCATGCAGATGTAGAAGCGTAATGTGATGTCAAAGCTTACATGAATTGGGGATCTTTCCACTGTGAAATGGACCTGCTCTTTAAGGAATATCAATCTTGGTCATTCAGCATATAGGTTACAGGATGTGTGTGTGCGGAGGTGATGGTTGGATGAACATGTGTGCGTGTGTGTGAGAGAGAGAGAGAGAGAAAGGCCGTGTCTGAATACCCAGACTAGAGTAGTAAATAGTATGAGAAAAAGTTTAGAAAGTCGTTTTCTGAATGAATCATTAAATGCGCAAATGCGTTGACTCCCGCCATTCTTTAATTTTGGTGAAGCGCATCAATTTATCTGATTATCAGCTGTTGTCGAACACGTGAGTTGGAAAAGACAATTGAATTAAAATGCCAAAATGTGTATACAGTTTATGTAGTACGCTAGTCTGGGTATTCAGACACGGCTAGAGAAGAGAGAGAGACAGAGAGAGAGCGAGAGAGAAAAGGGACTCATGGGGTTAGAACATCTGTTTCTTATTTTTAAAGCGTCATCGACCATTCTCCATGTAGTACTTCATCAGTACAGTGTTTGACTACAAACATCTTCAATCGTATCCATATGTCCTGTGTCTGTCTCCAAACCTATCATTCCAACCTTGTTCATTGCTCAAACTGACTTCCAGAGAAAATCACAAACACTTCGGTCACTCCTCCATATCCTACTCAATATAGGCTTGAGTGTGACTTCATACACCAGGAATGGCCAACTGTGGCAACAACACATAGAACCACACATTTCTCGCTCTCTCTGCCAACACACTATCGATCCAGGAAATACCCTGGAGATCTGACTAACAACTTGTTAGTCTTATTTTCATTGGGGGGCCTGTATTAGGCAATAGCTGGTTTGTGGGACCACTGGTGTTGTGTACTAACTGATCTAATGCTCTGACTCAGACTGTGTTCTTCATTATTCACTCCACCGCAAACACTCACGCCATCTTCCCGAACCCTGTCTCCCAGGGCAGAGTGTGTTAGATCAGGCTCCTGTGGGCTGCTGTTTTTTCCTTTCCTATAGCCGGTTTCCTCTGAGTGTGTGGGTCAGTATTTCTCAACCTCCTGGTGCAACTATGATAGAATACACAAAGGAGTGTGCACTTCATCAGGCATGTCATCATCTGCCTCATTTGCCTTTGTCCAACACACGCCCCCCCCCAGACAAGCTTTAGCTGCAGTCTTAGGGCCTTTTGGTGTCCTGACATGTTGATAGCCAAACCAGAGAAGCACAGGCTGTTTTAACTACCAGAGCAGGGAATTCTGGCATTCAACAGCAAACCACTAGGCTCCGATTACATACGCTGGATAGCTATAGAACCGAGACGGCATCCTGCCTGCATCGGTGTGCCCGTGTGTTTGTTTGTTCTCACGTGCTAAACTTCAATTCAAAAGACAATGCCCTCCATGCATCTTTCCCAGATTGTGATCAATTGACACGTCACACGTCTTCCTCAGGGGAAAAAGCCTTGAAGTTTGCCGACCGGCTAATGTGTCCAGATGGATTTCACATACGGGAAGTTATGGGACCGTCTGTAGTACTGACGCAGAGACATGTGGTGCGTTTTTTCTATTGAGAGAAATCCAAAGAGGAGCTCCGTCTCACATTCATCCTTTGGGATTCCTTGGCTTTTCTCCTGGGTCCACTTGGCATGCTCTGTGGTGGTGTAATGGAGCTTATGAAATTGTACCGTGGGATAGCGCCATAAAAACAGCACAACTGGTAATTCATGACTGCTGTTCACAGGGCACTGGAGGACAGTCATGATGTTGGAAAAGTAAATGCTCCTTATGTTGTGTTACTTTTATGACCGGCAGGGAACAGACTACTATACATGTGAGAGAGGCCAAATTCAACCCTCAACAGACTGCTATATATATATATATATATGTTGTATGTAACGGTCTTTGTTCTGTGTTTGTAATGCCTTTTAGTGTGCATATCTACATTAAAAAACGTTCCTACGGTCCTAGGACGATATATAGTAAGAAAGACATTTCCAGCTTGAATGGTTTATGTTAAAACGTTCTGTGACGTCATGGAAACCAGGTGCAACAGGAAGTGTGGCTGAAGAGAATAGACAGGGCTCCATGCCATAGATTATACTGTACATGTTCTATGCGTCATTAAGAAGACACCTGTCTTCACAGACAAACGGACCACACATCCCAGCCACATTCCTCACTGCCATAGCGACCAGCGCTTCAGCTCACAGAGAAAAATAAGGGCTCTTAAAAAGGGGTAGGTGGTTAATTGGAACCATAAAACCTGCATGGCAAATGGAAAAAGGTGGTGGAACAATGTATGGATGTTTTTCCATGTTTCTCCACCACACCCAACCCATAAAGGTTCAAGGTGGATTCCAACTGAGAGCACCACACAGTTCACTGCCAGACAAAGTGTTGTGTATCAAAGCTAAGCCAAAAGGTGTAGTCTATTTGGCCTAAGGTTATGCACGTATGCAATGCTGCACTAACTCTGTCCCATACTGCACTGACTCTGGATCATCGGCATCTCTTCTGAATAAACTGGGTCACGGCCTGGTGAAAGTGAGGGTGTACTGATCCTGGTTACGTTTGCTGGAGCGCCATGTCAGCAGAATGACATGTGGCTAGGGGTTTGTGGTGAACTGATTGGCTGGGCAGCAGGCTGACTGCAGAGCGGAGATGTAGAGGTAATAGAAAACACGTTGAACGGTCTGTGAACCAGACAGACGGGAGAGGGAGGGAGAACAAGGGAGAGGAGACGAGGAAGACTTGTTTTGGTGACCTTTACAGATTAGTTGGATTCATAATGGAACAGAACTGAGGTTTTTTTCCATTTCTGCAGAGAAGAAATTAAGCTGTGGATAGAGATGGTATAGAAAAAAACACTGGGTTTTCTCAGGGAGGTTTTGAGAATTCTGCTCTGGTGTGTATTGAAGTCTATAAGTATGTCCTCTAGTCTAGCCTGTTTGAAGGATGTACAGTAAGACTAAGCTATTGAAATGATAAAAGAACAGGTGTTGGTTACGTCAGAAATAAAGTGAGAAAACATGATCTGTTCTTCAAGATAACACATATTTGTCTTGTAATCAAAAATGATCCCTGCTGGCCTGTGTTTTCCATCAGGACCCGAGTCTGCGCTCCAACCCAGAGATGTCCGGCCGAGTGCCTGTCAGGACCACAGTACTCTTCACGACAGACTGGATGTAGTGGAGAAGGTGGAGTAGTAATCAATGCTTTTCACGGTCTTGTTTGGTCACACGTTAAACAAAACACATCTAATAAAAAGCCTTTAGAAACACGTTATAAGACATATGTTTCTGCTTCACAAACCACTCATCACCAAACATCATGGCATAATGAAAGGTGATATAACAGGTCCTTACGTATGCTGTGGTGTGACCTTTATGGCACTCTTTAGTATGACATAGTAATATTCTTCTAAGTCATTTAAGTAGTAGGACTTAAAGGGTTCAATCAGACACTCAATCTTTGAAGGAATTTGGAAGATTTCCCAGTGGTTTGTAACATTAATACTGTATATCAACTTGTTTTTCGTTTGATCGACGGCAAAACTATCTGCACTATTTCCTTTTAAGGATCAGATTTTTTTTTTTTTTTAGCTAAAGAGCCCATCCAAACGACTCAGCAGTGGAATTCACTCAGTTACTAACATTTCTTCCTCTTTAAATTCACGCCACCCAGAGAGTATTGATGTTGAGTGATTATTAAGTGCATTTGAGGAGAACCTATCCCCGGCGGGTAGCCTAGCGTTTAGAGAGGCGATCCAGCAACCGGAGGGTTGCCAGTTTGAATCACGGGTCTGACAGGGAAAATATGTTAGGAAGTGAGCTGATAACTGGAGGGTTGCTGGTATCAAATCCTAGATGCTGTTGTGCCCTTGAGCAAGGCACTTAAACCCTCAAAACAGTGGTGGGTATAGGATAGTTAAAAACAATGGTAATAGCTTCAGCTTGTACATTGATATGCTATATGGAAACTTTGCCATATCTTACTTACTATCCAATTCTTTAAAGAGATTCTCCGGTACTTTTTAGTCATTAGTTCTGAAAGTAGGCTCACGACCCAAAAGTGATCCCCGAAAATGGCTTACTACGTCACATATGTGCAGATATGTGTACCGTGTCATTTCTCTCTCAATCGTTCTGTGTGCATCTTGCTAGCTGTCACTCAAATTGCTTGGGGGCTGGCCCATGTGGGGGAAAACTGTAGGGAAAATGGCACCACACAGCTCCAGAAAATAATTGTTTTCATACTAGGGATTTCGTGGGTAATTAAGGTAAAACAGTAAATCTGCTCATAGATTATGCATGTATGAACTACACATGGACACGTCCAGCCCAAAGCGGGAGTTTAAAAAAATACTTACTAGTCGCTAAAGTTCCCGGAGCAAGTCTTTAAGATCGACACTCAGGTCTAGGTTAAAGGGACAGGGCCTAAGAATCCATGTGAGTTGGGCTGATAGATGGTCCCTGTCTGTCTCTTGCAGCATGTAGAGGACACAGTACAAAAGCTGGAGGCTGAGCTGGCCATGCTGCTGGATGCCATAGAAGCCCCTGAGTGGAGTCCCCTGCTGGAAACTGTTGGGAAACCTGTGGTGGACATCCTGGACGGCCAGGGACTGGGAGAGAATGGCGACTCCTGAGAGAGGAAGAGGAGAAGATCTCTGTTGAGCAGCTACTAATTCTACTTCACTTTAGCTTTAGGAAGTGATGAGGGTGCACCTGGCTAGGTCAAACAATGAAAGACTAAATGTACAGTCTCTGCTGTTTTGCTGAAGTTGTATTTTGTAAGTGGACAAAAACGGTATAAAACAAGCCTTCTAAAGTGTAAACACAGGCTTAGTATATATTCTGTGGTACAGTCGCTAGATCACAACACTAAAGCTTAATTGTCCCCGTAATACACTGCTCTGTTCCTCGGGCACTCATCCTTTCTCTCGTCTTTGGCTGAACTTGAATCCCTACACCCAGGGGTAACTGTGTCCCCAGCCTCTCCGGATGTTTACATCAAAGTCGTAAACCATTGATTGTTTTCTCTGGTAATGTCTTCTGTTTTGGGTGGGATTGACCCTTTTCTGTCCCATGCCTCTCTTCCGCCCCCTGGTGTCAGTCAAGAGTGACACATGCAGCACAGAGTCACGAGGTAGACCTTGCCCTTTAACACAGATCAAGAATCAGGTTACCCTAACCCCCAATCCAATACCAAACCATTAGGGGGCTGTAAATAATACCTGACCCTGTATCCGTGGTTAGGGACCACTAATCATCTCAATGTGGATGAATGACAAAAACAAAATCATTACAGAGACTACTAGAAGGAATGTATTTATTTATCAAAGCAGTTAAAGCAGTATGTTTCAATACACAGAGCAGTTTGAATAGGTACAGTACAAGGCTTCCACTGAGACCCAGGCTAGTTGCAAGTGTATTTATTTAGTCACCATAAAAATGTTACAGAACATGTTCAAAATCGGATCACAAAAAGGAGAGGGGTCATAGATCATCAAACCAGGTTTTTTTTTTTGTTCTTAAAAATAATATACAGTATTTTACTAAATGTTTCTACAAAGATCAGACACTAATGTTAGATGTGAGAGCGGTGATCCTTATCCAGTTCACGGTAAAGGTCCCGTGGTAGTACTTACAACAATGTTATCCGATAAACTAGAATGTAAACACATTGGTAAGAACGTGGTTTCGATTTTTTTCGCGAGTTAGGCAAGCAACATCCGATCAGGAATGGAGATGAATTTTAGATACCAAGGGAATGATATTAGGCTACAATATTGTTGAAAAAAGCTATCCAGGGTTCTATTAAATCCCATGACTATTCATTACAAATACTGAACATAATTACATGGCCATTTCTAGCAGTGGAGACTGAGCATCCAATCAACTTTTTAATCTAATCGTCATTAGAGGACAATGTAAAGACATGTCAAAGAGCTGTATATATACTGTATATAATAAACCTGTGGTTTGAATTGAAGAGAGCGGCCCAGAAGTGTAGAAGAAGGATATCAAGGATCTGGAAGGATTCTGTACGGAGGAATGGTCTAAAATCCCTCCCAAGGTCCTCCAATCCATAAAACATTTGTATTTTGTAAATGTCTCAGTACTGTTATCCTCGTGAGGTATTGAAAGGTATTGAAAAAAAGGGTGACAATAATTTTGACCCCTACCTTTTGAAAAAAGTCATAATATGATAGTATATGCCATTTAGCAGACGCTTTTGTGCAAATATGAAAGTATTACTTGTTAAACAAAATATCTTTCTCTGAGCAGTTGTATTAGTATAAAATAATATAATTTCCCAAACAATATAGCTCCGTATTTGAATTATTTATATGGTCATTTTTGCAAATTTTTTTCAAGGGTGTGATTTATTTCAGACCCCACTGCATGTGTGTGTACATACATACATACATACATACATACATACATACATACATACATTGCATTCGTACAGTATTCAGACCCATTGACTAAGTTTTTGATACGTTACAGCCTTATTCAAAAATGGATTTAATTGTCCCCCCCCCCATCAATCTACCCCATAATGACAAAGCAAAAACAGGTTTTTAGACGTTTACTTAAAAAATGTAAACTGAAATATCACATTTACAAAAGTATTCAGACCCTTTACTCAATACTTTGTTGAAGCACCTTTGAAAGTCCTTTAGGTGCCGAGACTTCTTGTGTATGACGCTACAAGCTTAGAACACGTGTATTTAGGGAGTTTCTCCCATTCTTCTCTGCAGATCCTCTCAAGCTCTGTCAGGTTGGATGGGGAGCTTCGCTGCACAGATATTTCAGGTCTCTCCAGAGATGTTCGATTGGGTTCTTCAGGTCTCTCCAGAGATGTTCGATCGGGTTCTTCAGGTCTCTCCAGTGATGTTTCATTGGGTTCAAGTCCGGTTTCTGGCTGGGCCACTCAAGGACATTCAGAGAAGCCACTCCTGCGTTGTCTTGGCTATGTGCTTAGGGTCGTTGTCCAGTTGGAAGGTGAACCTTCGCCCCAGTCTGAGGTCCTGAGCTCTCTGGAGCAGCTCTCTTTCCCTCAATCCTGACTAGTCTCCCAGTCCCTGCCGCTGAAAAACATCATGATGCTGCCACCACCATGCTTCACCGTAGGGATGGTGCCAATTTCCTCCAGATGTGACGCTTGGCATTCAGGCCAAAGAGTTCAATCCAGAGAATCTTGTTTCTCATGGTCTGAGAGTCCTTTAGGTGCCTTTTAGCAAACTCCAAGCGGACTCTCATGTGCCTTTTACTGAGGAGTGGCTTCCATCTGGCCACTCTACCATAAAGGCCTGATTGATGGAGTGCTGCAGAGATGGTTGTTCTTCTGGAAGGGTCTCCCATCTCCACAGAGGAACTCTGGAGCTCTGTCAGTGTGACCATCAGGATCTTGGTCACCTTCCTGACTAAGGCCCTTCTCCACCGATTGTGCAGTTTGGCCGGGCAGACAGCACTAGGAAGTGTTTTGGTGGTTCCAAACTTCTTCCATTTAAGAATGATGGAGGCCACTGTGTTCTTGGGGACCTTCAATGCTGCAGAAATGTTTTGGTACCCTTCTCCAGATCTGTGCCTTGACACAATCCTGTCTCGGTGCTCTACGGACAATTCCTTCGACCTCATGGCTTGGTTTTTGCTCTGACATGCGCTGTCAACTGTGAGATCTTACATAGACAGGTGTGTGGTTTTCCAAATCATGTCCAATCAATTGAATTTACCACAGGTGGACTCCAATCACATTGTAGAAACATCTCAAGGATGATCAATGGAAACAGGATGCACCAGGAGCTCAATTTCAAGTCTCATAGCAAATGGTCTGAATACTTAAGTAAATAAAGGTATTTCTGTTTTTAATACATTTGCAAAAATGTCTAAAAACCTGTTTTCGCTTTGTCGTTATGGGGTATTGTGTGTAGATTTATGAGGAAAAACAACTATTTAATCGATTTTAGAATAAGGCTGTAACTTAACAAAATGTGGAACAAGTCAATGGGTCTGAATACTTTCCAAATACACTGTGTGTGTGTGTGTGTGTGTGTGTGTATACACACACTACTGATCAAAAGTTTTAGAATACCTCAGTCGGGTTTTTCTTTATTTGTACTATTTTCTGCATTGTAGAATAATAGTGAAGACATCAAAACTGTGAAATAACACATATGGAATAATGTAGTAACCAAAAAAAGTGTTAAACAAATCAAAATAGATATTTTATATTTGAGATCATTCAAATAGCCACCATTTGCCTTGATGACAGCTTTGCACACGCTTTCTCTAAACCAGCTTCATGAGGTAGTCACCTGGAATGCATTTGAATTAAGAGGTGTGCATTCTTCAAAGTTAATTTGTGGAATTTCTTTCCTTCTTAATGAGTTTGAGCCAATCAGTTGTGTTGTGACAACGTATGGGGGTAATATAGAAGATATCCCTATTTGGTAAAAGACCAAGTCCATATTATGGCAAGAACAGCTCAAATAAGCAAAGAGAAATGACAGTCCTTCATTACGATAAGACATTACGATAAGTCAATACGGAAAATGTCAAGAACTTAGAAAATTTCTTCAAGTGCAGTCGCAAAAACCATCAAGTGCTATGATGAAACTGGCTCTCATGAGGACCGCCACAGGAATGTAAGACCCAGAGTTACCTCTGCTGCAGAGGATAGTTTCATTAAAGTTATCAGCCTCAGAAGTTGCAGTCCAAATAAATGCTTCACACAGTTCAAGTAACAGAAAAATCTCAGCATGTTCAGAGGGGACTATGAATCAGGCCTTCATGATCAAATTGCTGCAAAGAAACCACTACTAAAGGACACCAATAATAAGAAGAGACTTGCTTGGGCTAAGAAACATGAGCAATGGACATTAGACTGATGGACATTTTTCCTTTGGTCTGGAGATATTTTGTTCCAACCGCCATGTCTTTGTGAGACGTGGTGTGAGTGAACGGATGATCTCTGCATATATGGTTCCCATAGTAAAGCATGGTGGAGGAGGTGTGATGGTGTGGGTGTGCTTTGCTGGTAACACTGTCTGTGATTTATTTAGATTTCAAGGCACACTTAACCAGCATGGCTACCACAGCATTCTGCAGCGATACGCCATCCCATCTGGTTTGGGCTTAGTCCCACTATCATTTATTTTCAACAGGACATCTAGTCTTGAAGGAGTTCCCACATATGCTGAGCATTTGCTGGCTGCTTTTCCTTCACTCTGTGGTCCAACTGATCCCTAACCATCTCAATTGGGTTTTGGTTGGGTGATTATGGAGGCCAGGTAATCTGATGCAGCACTCCATCACGCTCCTTGGTCAAATAGCCCTTACACCACCTGGAGGTGTGTTGGGTCATTGTCCTGTTGAAAAACAAATGATAGTCCCACTAAGCGCAAACCAGATGGGATGGCGTATCGCTGCAGAATGCGGTGGTATCTATGCTGGTTAAGTGTGCTTTGAATTCTAAAATTCTAAACCAGCAAAGCACCCACACACCGTCACACCACCTCCTCCATGCTTCACGGTGGGAACCACACATGCAGAGATCATCTGTTCACCTACTCTGTGTCTCACAAAAACACACCGGTTGGAACACAAAATCTCAAATTTTAACTCATCAGACCAAAGGACAGATTTTCACTGGTCTAAAGTCCATTGCTCATGTTTCTTGGCCCAAGTAAGTCTGTTCTTATTGTCGGTGTCCTTAAGTAGTGGTTTCTTTGCAGCAATTCGACCAGGCCTGAAGGCCTGATACACGCAGTCTCCTCTGAACAGTTGATGTTGATGTGTCTGTTGAAGCACTTATTTAGGCTCTAATCTGAGGTGCAGTTAACTCTAATGAACTTATCCTCTTCAGCAGAGGTAACTCTCAGTCTTCCTTTCCTCTGCGGTCCTCATGAAAGCCAGTTTCATCATAGCGCTTGATGGTTTTTCTGACTACACTATCCACTATTATTATTATCACTATTATATTACTTCACTATTATTCTACCATAAAGACAATAGTAAAAATAAGGAAAAACCCTGGAATGAGTAGGTATGTCCAAACTTTTGACTGGTACTGTACATGTATGTATGTTATTTAGCAGCAATTTAAGACTTTTCACATAGCCAAGACCATCTAAGGGCATACTTAAACACTGCCCCAAACCTTTGGGCTTATACCTTTTCTATATACATAACTAAGCACATAAAACTCTAACTTACCCACATTGGAGCATAATTACTGACTTATTAAAACATCCATTTAAGGAAGGAAAAGCCTGTGCACTTGAACATATTCTTAAGACAAACTACGGGATGTCAAAAGTTACTGCATACAATCTAAAATATTATACCATCCTTTTAACACTGGGAATAAATGATTTGTACAGTTGTAGGAGGTCGTAAATCTTGTTTTTAGTAAACCTAGACATCACATAGACAGGCAAACAGGGCAGGGCTACACTGATTGGACGAGGCGAAAGTCAAGGTATGCTACTGCCATAGACTTAGTTAGACGACTCATCTTGGTATCTATCCCATTATAGCATCTGAGAGCATGGGCATCGCCATTGAAGTGGTCAAATTTCTTCTTCTTTTTTGTTTGAAAAATGCATACAGCTTATATTAGTGATTTACCACCACCTGCAGTACAGGAGTCCTGAACCAAATCTTGTGTGTAATTTATTTATTGTGGCCACTAATGGCATTGGTACAGTTTAATTAAAGCCATTTACCAACCAGGTAATCCAATTTGAAGTAGAAGCAAATGCTCTGATTATTAACTTTTGGCTCCCAAGCATAGGAATCCCTACTGACTACTTTAAAATTGAGGAAGCCCTCAATAGCAATGTCCATGAAAAAACAGATTATTGCCAAGTAAAGATCTCTATCCATCTCTATGGCCGAAGCTTGCATGTGCAGATACTTGTAAGCCATGCAAACCCTAGCATTTGGCTCTCCTACAAAATCTGAATAAAACCTTGAATAGAGGTACATGCAGGGTTCGAGACGCTATCGCCGTAGTTAATGCGCTTATTTTTATAGGAAAACTGCATTTTTTCCCACCTCACCTTTAAGAGGGATCTTGATTTTTTATTATATAATTAAATACTATTTAATTCCTCCCAAAAAACATTCATTTATCTATAATCACAATAAAATGGTTGTATACAAATGATAGTATTTTCACTTGCTGAAGGAACAGTGGTTCTATGCACAACAGAGAGGAAACATACATTCACACACTCAAAGTTCCTAAGAAATGGCTATGCAAATGGTAGAAAAGCTTTGGCATATGTGCCTACAAGTTGTGCCTGCACACTTGGAAATAAGATCAGTACAACAATGTATGAAGGTTTGGCTTCATACAACTCTTAATTTAGTAACATTTACGTTAATTTAGTAAGAAGTCCCACATAAAACTGTGGAGAGTTAGGCTAGTCTATTTACACGTGTTACTTTGTTAGGCCTTAGGGTTTTAAGGCGGACTATGCTACATGGTCCCAGATGCCCATACTGAGAGTAAATGGCACCACCTTAAATGTACCACTGTCTCTACTAGGTGAAAGTTTCAACTACACAACTCAAAACACTGCCCAATGATAACTTTCTATATGAAATGATCGAGACAATCATATTTGAGAGACAATTGTCAAATTCCACTAGGTTATAGCTATTGTTGTCTATTAAAGGATAATGTAGCTATTCAAAAGAAGTTGATCATTTCTGATCCATAGAAATAGAATGACTAGAACGACTGATCCCCTGTTAGTGACAAGGTTTGTGTTTAACAGGTAAGAACTAAAGCAGTACGAGCATATAGCCCACAATGGAACAGTGTGAGAAGAACAGCATCTTGGCAACAGTCACAGAGATCGATGGTGAGGGAAACCTTCCATTTACACCGCAGTTGTACTTAGGGCCTTTGGAAATCTAACACCGTAGGGGAATATGTTTTGGTGGAGGAGCGTAAACGCTGTAGGAAAATCAAACTGGCATGCTGATGCATAATGTTGATATAATTACGTGTGATGAATGGCTATTGATTAACAATCAACACCATTTAAAGTGGTTTTACAGTATTGAACTAGTGATTTATTTACACTTGCAAAACCTCCTTATCCTTAATGGCCCATACAGTATTATATGCTAATAAGGCTCACTCTCTGCGACTGGAAACAGTATTAACCTCTTAAAGTCTCTATCCACTGCACTACCTTAGAAATAGAATCACATAGAACATGGTAATATAATAGTAATCCTATTTCTATGTGCACTACACTGTATATTGGCATTGTGATACAATTATATATTATCATTGAAATGAAAGGCATTTGGGGAAGGTAACCCAACAGTACTATTGTAGTTCCGAATAGGGTGCACAGAGAGAATGAGAGGGATTGAAAGAGCTACACAGGCAAAGAAAACAAAGAGTGCCTAACTCTATTTGAATAATTCAGCATGTGAGTTTGCAGTGGGAGCTACATCTAGTCGAGGTTGAAAGAGCAGGGAGGCTCTGCTAAAAAAATATCTTACACTCTTAAACCTGGCTCCTATTGCTCTGTATGTCATCAGGCTCATGTACTGTGTCTGCGGCTACTGCTGCTTGTTATCCCCTCTCGTAATGATACCTTACCTTCATGCTATACTGTACGTTGCATAGAAGAGAGTTAGCGCTTACTCTAGGGGCGTGGAGGGCAGGACCGCTCTGGAACCTGCAGTCCCATTCATGCCTTAACGATGGATGCTACAGAAGACGAAATAGGGGAGCCATTTTGTGTCCTGCTGTGTATTGTTGTTCTGCTGTGCGTCCCTGTTCCCACAGTCATCATGGCTACATAAGAGAGGTTAAAGTATCTATAGGCATGGTTACACACACACACACACACCAGCCTGTGAGACCACCAGGTGGCGGTGCGGTGCTAGGAGCTTCCAGGAGAGGAGCAGACTGAGCCGCACATGCTCAGTTTGGAGGAGGACTCAGGTTCGGGATCCTCATCCTCTGTGCCTCCCTCAGCCTCTCCGGATCCGTCTCCATCACCATCATCACCCCCCTCGGCAGCTCCTTCACACTCCCCTCCCTCTGCACCCTCCTCCTGACTCTTTTTCAACCTGAGAGACAGATGCAGACACACGCACCAACACACACACACACACACACACACACACACAGACAGACGGAATAGAGAGAAAAGCCCATTCGTGATTAAAATACATAGTGGGAGTCTAAAGACCATGATATACTCTCTGTTCAGAAATGATGCCCAAGTAGTAAAAATAGAACTCAAGCTCCATTAATTACAGCAATAAAGAAACTCCATTTGCCATGCAGGAAGAATTCCAAATTATTATGCAATCTCAGACACTGGTAAATAATGAATGGGGTATTAATTTAGATCAGGGCTGAAACAATATTCTCTCCCTCATGATCACAGAGCAGTCCCATATAGGGCTGTGGCGGTTACGAAATTTCATCAGCCGGTGATTGTCAAGCAAATAACTGTCGGTCTCAATGGTAATTGACCGTTAATTAACATAAACACATTTAGCATCTCCTGGCTTCCACACACAGCCTACAAGCCATTTTAAAAAGTCTAATAAATCCATGTAACATACAGTAGCAGTCAAAAGTTTGGACACACCTACTCATTCCAGGGTTTTCATTTATTTTTACTATTTACATTATAGAATAATAGTGAAGACATCAAAACGGTGAAATAACACATATGGAATCATGTAGTAACCAAAAATGTGTTAAACAAATCAAAATATATTTTGATGACCACTTTGCAGAATACTTGGTGGTTTTTGAGGCCGGTTTGGTTTTGGTTTTTATTATTTAAAAAATAATAGCTTTATTTTATTTTTATAATGACAAAATGATTTTAGCTTTTATTTATTGATTTATTTTTTGCTTTTGAATGGAAATTAGTTAACATTCAATTGCCAAAACATTGAAAATATTCCATTCTCTGTCAAATCCACATTAAGTAGACATAAATAGGAAATTACTATGAAATAATAATATATTTCAGTTATTTATACTGTACTGCTTGACGTTCCTTAAAGTCATCATCTCATCTCGGCTCAGGCAGTAGCAGCCAGACCATCTAATGTTATCTCTGTGCTCCCCATACTGTACTGTCTTTTGTCATCCTATTTAGCTTGGCTAGTCCGACTGAGTATGGTGCGGAGCTTTCTCGCTAAATAATTTGACTAGTTCTTCAAAATAGATAAGGCATACCTTCACGAATTGTCTCTATCCCTCTCATCATTGTGTTGTGTACTGTACATTCCTCTCTAATGCGGTCTATGCGGATCTAACCTGAAGTAGCAGGCATAAAAGTGTATCTGTCTGAGACAGAAAGAACAGGTGCAATGGATTATGTTCATTGTAGTCAATTACCACGTTTCTGCGCTGAACTAGGTTGAATATTTGCTTAATGAAAACCAAATCGCTCTTCAGCCCAGCGTCCCACATAGTTCTTGACTTGATTTCTCTCATTAATTATTTGATTTCTCTCTAGAGGAAAAAAATAACTTAATGGAATTGATGTAATTGAACCAACGTCGGTGAATTAATTGTTTAGTAAGAAAGTTTAAATAAAAAATGGGTTAATCGCTCAGCACTAATAGAGGAATGTCAGTGTCACTGGAAGCTACATGGTCAGGAAGGATGCAGAATATAAACAGTTATTCACCATAAAACTTAAAAATGGCAGAAACGGAAAACTAATATGAGGCTAATTCATTCTACCACGTTTTAACCCTTGATATGATGACCACATATTGCATCACTGTTCTATAAGGAATAGATACCATTGCCAATAATGGTCATAGCTCTATGATAAGATTATATAAGTTAACAATGATTTTAATGTTAATAAGCTTTTCATTAGACCCTGGGGTTCTCTTTCAGTTGTTAGTTTAAATATCTCACAAGTGGGATTCACCAGAATCTCTAAGGAGCTTGAAGAACCAAATGTACACGTCTGTCAGAAATAGACATGTCGAGTGGTGAATGAGGGAGCCGCTTCCCTCATACTAAAGAGCCACTCGCCCGCCCCAATCATTCTTACCTCTCTTATTCTCAGAATAGTTATATCCAACTCTCCTCAGCACGACTTGACCTGTTTTCCTATTTAACTATTCACATGTGTGCCGTCAAGGTTATGATGCCGAGCGCAGGGTTTCCAGCTCTCGTATTTTGTGTTGGGTGAATTTACTGAAAAGATTTTTACTTAGGGTTGTATGGCGTTGAAGCTCGTCTGGAGGTTAGTTAACAGTGTCCAGAAGTATACAGAATGTGGTGTTGTCTGCATAGAGGTGGATTAGAGAATCACCAGCAGCAAGAGCGACATCATTGATGTTTTCAGAGAAGAGAGTCGGCCCGAGAATTGAACCCTGTGGCACCCCCATAGAGACTGCCAGAGGTCCGGACAACAGGCCCTCCAATTTGACACACTGAACTCGGTCTGTGAAGTATTTGGTGAACCAGGTGAGGGAGTCATTTGAGAAACCAAGGCTGTTGAGTCTGCCGATAAGAATGTGGTGTGATTGGAGTCGAAAGCCTTGGCCAGGTCGATGAATACAGCTGCACAGTATTGTCTCTTATCGATGGTGGTTATGATATCGTTTAGTACCTTGAACATGGCTGAGGTGCACCCATGACCAGCTCGGAAACCAGATTGCATAGCGGAGAAGGTACGGTGGAATTCTAAATGGTCAGTGATCTGTTTGTTAACTTGGCTTTCGAAGACCTTAGAAAGGCAGGGTAGGATATATATAGGTCTGTAGCAGTTTGGGTCTAGAGTGTATCCCCCTTTAAAGAGGGGGATGACCGCGGCAGCTTTCCAGTCTTTAGGGATCTCAGATGATACGAAAGAGATTGAACAGGCTAGTAATAGGGTCTGCAACAATTTCGCCGGATAATTTTTTAGAAAGAGAGGGTCCAGATTGTCTAGCCCGGCTGATTTGTAGGGGTCCAGATTTTGCAGCTCTTTCAGAACATCAGCTATCTGGATTTGGGTGAAGGAGAAATGGGGGAGGCAATTACAAATACCTAGCTGTCTGGTTAGACCGTAAACTCTCCTTCCAGACTCACATTAAGCATCTCCAATACAAAATTAAATCTAGAATCGGCTTCCTATTTCGCAACAAAGCATCCTTTACTCAAGCTGCCAAATATACCCTTGTAAAACTGACTATCCTACTGATCCTCGACTTCAGCGATGTAATTTACAAAATAGGCTCCAACACTCTAATCAGTAAATTGGATGCAGTCTATCAAAGTGCCATCCGTTTTGTCAACAAAGCCCCATATACTACCCACCACTGCGACCTGTATGCTCTCGCTGGCTGGCCCTTGCTTCATATTCATCGCCAAACCCACTGGCTCCAGGTCATCTATAAGTCTTTGCTAGGTAAAGCCCCACTTTATCTCAGCTCACTGGCCACCATAGCAGCACCCACACATGCTCCAGCAGGTAAATTTCACTGGTCACCCCAAAAGCCAATTCCTCCTTTGGCTGCCTTTCCTTCCAGTTCTCTGCTGCCAATGACTGGAACGAACTGCAAAATCACTGAAGCTGGAGACTCATATCTCCCTTACTAACTTTAAGCACCAGCTGTCAGAGCAGCTCATAGATCACTGCACCTGTACTTAGCCCATCTGTAAATAGCCCATCCAACTACCTCATCCCCATATTGTAATTTATTTATTTATTTTGCTCCTTTGCACCCCAGTATCTCTACCTTCACATTCATCTTCTGCACATCTATCACTCCAGTGTTTAATTGCTATATTGCAATTATTTTGCCACTATGGCCTATTTATTGCCTTACCTTCCTTAATCCTACCTCATTTGCACACACTGTATATAGACTTTTTCTATTATATTATTGACTGTATGTTTGGTTATTCCATGTGTAACTCTGTGTTGCTGTTTGTGTTGCACTGCTTTGCTTTATCTTGGCCAGGTCGCAGTTGTAAATGAGAACTTGTTCTCAACTAGCCTACCTGGTTAATAAATATGAAATAAATCAAATAAAACGTTACACAGAGATCTGCTGAACCAGATGAACAGAGAGATTTTCCACCTTCACCCGGATGCAATGGCCTACCCTGTGAGAGGTTAAATCTGGATGCGACAGGCCTGCTTCCAGGAGTCATTAATACTATCCAGAGTGCTAAGAGCCCTTCTAGACACTCACTGTATGGAAATAAGTTTAAGAGAAGTGGTTTGTCCAAAAATAGATAATTCCTTACCAATACTCGGTATCCAAGGTTTTATGCTTTCTGCTGGACCTTTTAGACAGAGGGGAGGCTTTTTTCCCCACTGTTAAGGTCTACCTAGCCCCTATCCTGGCCTGTCATATAACCTTCAACAAGAACATGGTGGGAAAACACCCCACGGTATGTTTTTTAATTTGTTAAATTATTTTTATTTAACTAGGCAAGTCAGTTAAGAACAAATTCTTATTTTCAATGACGGCCTAGGAACAGTGGGTTAACTGCCTGTTCAGGGGCAGAACGACAGATTTGTACCATGGCAGCTCGGGGATTTGAACTTGCAACCTTTCTGTTAGTCTAACACTCTAACCACTAGGCTACCCTGCTGCCCCAGGGGGTTATGAAGGGGGTAACTTGCATACGACCAGTTACCAAGCTTTTACTCCTGGCAAGGGAATCTCTTGTGCTTGAGACTTTCATAGCCTTTTGTGCCGCAGGAAAGCGTATTGTTGAAATTCAGTTGAAGTCGGAAGTTTACATACATTTACATTTAAACTCAGTTTTTCACAATTCCTGACATTTAATCCTGTCTTAGGTCAGTTAGGATCACCACTTTATTTTAAGAATGCGAAATGCGAAATGTCAGAATAATAGTAGAGAGAATGATTTATTTCAACTTCCATTTCTTTCATCGCATTTCCGGTGGGTCAGAAGTTTACATACACTTAATTAGTATTTGGTAGCATTGCCTTTAAATTGTTTAACTTGGGGTCAAACGTTTGGGTGAATTTTGGCCCATTCATCCTGGCAGAGCTGATGTAACCGTGTCAGGTTTGTAGGCCTCCTTGCTCGCACACCCTTTTTCAGTTCTGCCCACAAATGTTCGATACGATTGAGGTCAGGGCTTTGTGATGGCCACTCCAATACCTTGACTTTGTTGTCCTTAAAACATTTTGCCACAACTTTGGAAGTATGCTTGGTGTCATTGTGCTTTTGGAAGACCCATTTGCGACCAAGCTTTAACTTCCTGACTGATGTCTTGAGATGTTGCTTTAATATATCCACATAATTTTCCTCTCTCAGGATGCCATCTATTTTATGAAGTGCACCAGTCCCTCCTGCAGCAAAGCACCTCCACAACATGATGCTGCCACCCCCGTGCTTCACGGTTGGGATGTTGTTCTTCGGCTTGTAAGCCTCCCCCTTTTTCCTCCAAACATAACAATGGTCATTATGGCCAAACAGTTCTATTTTTGTTTCATCAGACCAGAGGACAAAAGTACGATTTTCATCCCCATGTGCAGTTGCAAACCTTATTCTGGCTTTTTTATGGCAGTAATGGAGCAGTGGCTTCTTCCTTGCTGGGCAGCCTTTCAGGTTATCTCGATATAGGACTCATTTTACTGTGGATATAGATACTTTTGTACCTGTTTCTTCCAGCATCTTCACAAGGTCCTTTGCTGTTGTTCTGGGATTGATTTGCACTTTTCGCACCAAAGTACATTCATCTCTAGGAGACAGAACGCATCTCCTTCCTGAGCAGTATGACAGCTGCGTGGTCCCATGGTGTTTATATCCTTGCATACTACCTTCAGGAGTTTGGGCATTACTCCCAAGGATGAACCAGACTTGTGGAGATCTGCAATTGTTTTCTGAGGTCTTGGCTGATTACTTTTGATTTTCCCATGATGTCAAGCAAAGAGACACTGAGTTTGAAGGTATACCTTGAAATACATCTACATCTCCAATTGACTCAAATTATGTCAATTAGCCCAGCAGAATCTTCTAACGCCATGGCATCATTTTCTGGGATTTTCCAATCTGTTTAAAGGCACAGTCAACTTAGTGTATGTAAACTTCTGACCCACTGGAATTGTGATACAGTGAATTGTAAGTGAAATAATCTGTCTGTAAACAATTGTAGGAAAAATTACTTGTGTCATGCACAAAGTAGATGTCCTAACCGACTTGCCAAAACTATAGTTTGTTAACAAGAAATGTGTGGAGTGGTTGAAAAACGAGTTTTAATGACTCCAACCTAAGTGCATGTAAACTTCCGACTTCAACTGTATATCTCTTCTTTACGACGCCATTACTGGTCTCCCTTACATCCGCAAAGCCAGTGGGTGAGCTATACGCACCGCACCGTCAGTTCACCATTCGTGCCTACAGTTTCCCTAGGGCTTTCCCCCCCTAGGTTACCTTGTTGCCCAACCCCGCTAAGGTTAGTGGCAATTACAATTGTCCCCCCTTGGAGCTTGTGGCTTTCCACCCGCCGCCTTTACCATCAGAAATACAGTGTAGACATTGTAAATGTTGTAAATGACTTATGTAGCTGGAAACAGCTGATGCTTTATGGAATATCTACATAGGCGTACAGAGGCCCATTATCAGCAACCATCACTCCTGTGTTCCAATGGCACGTTGTGTTAGCTGATCCAAGTTTATCATTTTAAAAGGCTAATTGATTATTAGAAAACCCTTATGCAATTATGTTAGCACAGCTGAAAACTGTTGTCCTGATTAAAGAAGCAATAAAACTGGCCTTCTTTAGACTAGTTGAGTATCTGGAACATCAGCATTTGTGGGTTCGATTACAGGCTCAAAACGGCCAGAAACAAAGAACTTTGAAACTTGTCAGTCTATTCTTGTTCTGAGAAATGAAGGCTATTCCATGTGAGAAATTGCCAAGAAACGGAAGATCTCGTACAACGCTGTGTACTACTCTCTTCACATAACAGCGCAAACTGGCCCTAACCAGAATAGAAAGAGGAGTGGGAGGCCTCATATACAGTGCCTTCAGAAAGTATTCATACCCCTTGATTCATTCCAAATTCTGATGTGTTACAGCCTGAGTTAAAACATTTATTGCATAGATTTTCTTTCTCACCCATCTACACACAATACCCTAGATTTTATTACCTAATTTACATAAGTATTCACACCCGAGTCAATACTTTGTAGGAGTCTTTTTGGGTATGTCTAAGAGCTTTGCACACCTGGATTGTACAATATTTCCCCATTATTCTTTATAAAATTCTTCAAGCTGTGTCAAGTTGATTGTTGATCATTGTTATTCAATGTTGTTTTGGTAAACAACTCCAGTGTAGATTGGACTTTGTGTTTTAAGTTATTGTCCTACTGAAATGTGGATTTGTCTCTCAGTTGCTGTTGAAAAGCAGACTAAACCAGGTTTTCCTCTAGGATTATCCTAATAAAAACTCCCTAGTACAAGGCCTCCCGGGTGGCGCAGTGGTTAAGGGCGCTGTACTGCAACACCAGCTGTGCAACCAGAGACCCTGGGTTCGCGCACCAGCGACTCCTGTGGCGGGCCGGGCGCAGTGCACGCTAATCAAGGTTGCCAGGTGCACGGTGTTTCCTCCGACACATTGGTGCGGCTGGCTTCCGGGTTGGATGCGCGCTGTGTGGGTTGGTTGGGTTGTGTATCGGAGGACGCATGACTTTCAACCTTCGTCTCTCCCGAGCCCGTACGGGAGTTGTAGCGATGAGACAAGATAGTAGCTACTAAACAATTACCACGAAATTGGGGAGAAAAAAGGGGTACAAAAATAAAATTAATAATAATACAAATATTACAAATTTTAAAAACTCCCTAGTCCTTGCAGATGACAACACGAAGTGTGGTACTCAGTAACGTGTTGTGTTGGATTTTTTTCATTGCACAAAACATAACACTTTGTATTCAGGAAAAAAAGTGAATTTCTTTGAAGGATTACTTAAGTACCTTGTTGCAAACAGGCTTCCTTCTTTTCACTCTGTCATTTAAGTTACAATGTTGTTGATCCATCCTCAGTTCTCATATCACAACAATTAAACCCTGTAACTGTTTTAAAATCACCATTGACCTTATAGTGAAGGAGCAGTTTCCTTCCTCTTCGGCAACTTAGTTAGGAACGACATGTAGTGACTGGGTGTAAGCTGAATTAATACTTAACCATGCTCAAATGGATATTCAGAGTCTGTTTTTTTTATACACATCTACAAATCGGTGTCCTTCTTTGAGGCATTGAAATAGCTCCCTGGTCTTTGTAGTTGAATCTGTGCTTGAAATTCAATACTCAATTGAGGGACCTTACAGATAATTGTATGTTAACCACTATAATTAAACACAGAATGAGTCCATGAAACTTACTATGTGATTTGTTGAATACTTAGACATTTCAGCTTCACATTTGTTATTAATTTGAAAAATGTTCTTCAAACAACATTCCACTTCGACATTATGGGGTATTGTGTGTAGATCAGTGACACAAAATCTACATTTGATCAATTTTATATTAAGGCTGTAACAACAAAATGTGGAAAAAGTTAAGCAGTGTGAATAATTTCTGGCACTACAGAGCTAAGAATGATGTAATATTAATATGTTTTGTATTCGTCTCCCAGGTTCAGTAATTGGTTCTGCGTTTATATAATCTTAGTATATTATTATAGAGCTAACAATGCTTGGGTCAGGTGAAACAAACATTTATAAATATCTATTCACGTGTGTGTCAGGTGTCATATAGTCCTTATGTAGGTGGTATCTCAGTCTCATGCATACCACTTTAAAAAAAAGCATTCCACAAAGGTTTAACATTAATATGTTTTGATTTGTCTCCAGGCGAAGGGTTTGGTTTGTGGTCTTACTTCTCGCGGTTGAAGATCATGAACTCTGACTGCACGACTTCAAGGCACTCCTGTAGGTAGTCGTTCTCCTGAGGGCAGTGAAGGAAAGAGAATAGCCATTATCATCATCACCCGCACAGGTCGACAATGATGAAGTACGAGATCAACCTCACCTCAATCAATCACCAGTGAGACCTGAAAGATTACAAACACCCCCTTCTTCCCTCTTTTAAATCACGCCCAGTGATATGTTTGTTTGCTTTCCCTCAAATTGGTTGTTTGGCACAGGACAAAAATAGAAGCTCATATTTCCGAAAGCACTTGGAGGCATGACATCACCACTGATGGCTTCATAATTTAATCATCTAGGTAATAACTGAGCCCCCTCGCACACAAGAAGACTGCTCAGGCCCGGAGTAAGATGGGGGCCTATTGTTAGAAGATACAAGCTTTACTGCTTTTACAGCGCCCAGAGATCACTCTTGATAACACCGAAGGTCGACTTTAATAATGTGGTGCTCGTAATGAGGGGCGTGGCCAATGAAAACCTGGCACAGCTCATACATATGGATGGTCTAAAAATCCATGTTAAATAATGGGCGCAATCACAGATAAGGTGGATTTCTTATAATACTGTAATCATGTAAGAAAATAACCGGCCTTTAAGACAAAGAGATTCATGATATTCATGAAATGAAGGGAGAAAAATAACAACTGGGGAAGAGGAGGCTACAGACTGCCCTCGGTGTAAACCAGATCTGCCACACTGTCCTAGCACTATTTAACATTTTTTGGGGCAACATAGAACATTTCTAATTGGACAAATTCAGGTAGTCCCTCCATGTTTCCTTCCATTTGGTTGACTTGTCTGTATTCTGTTTGTACATTGTCTATTGCTGGCAGCTCATATTCCCTAAGTCAAATTCTGGGTATGTGTTAAATGTACTTGGCGAATAAAGTGATTCTGATTAACATGACCCAGGTACAGTCAGTAGTGACTGGTTGATGCGACACTCACAGACTGGGAATCCTTGCTGGCTTCCCGTGACCTGTTTTTGGCCAGCCTCTTCTTCTTCTTGTGGAGGGGACGAGATTCTAGTATCATCTCCTCCAGCTCAAAGGTGGGGTCGCAATGCAGACGGCCCTTCTGTGGAACCAAGACACACACAGTACACTAATGAATAACTATATACCTAAATCCAGACACACACACACACACACACACATGCAAACACCACACACACAAAAACATATTACAGACTCCACAGCATGAATAAAATGGACTAGCATAGTTTATTGGCTACAATAGACTTATTATAGTTATTTATATTTATTTATTTCAGTACAGTGAAGTGCTTAACTTGCAAGCCCTAGCCAACAGTGCAGTATTCAATATAAAACAGTAATAGTAATAAGAGAGGAAGCTATTTATGGGTTGCACAACTGTCCCTCGGTCGTGTCGGTTGCCTTTGTTATCAACATTCTACAGACACCACAGCAGTATTGATGCTCAAAAGTAGAACCAGGGCTAATGACTGTTTAGTCTAAATTACACGATAGGGGCTTGGGAATACGCTTGGGAAGACACATATTTAGTAGGAAACAACTTTGCCATCATCATCATGTTGTCAATATACTTTAGACGGCTGGCAATGTTGTCATTAGCGAGCAAAGTTAATAAAAAATAGCTAGCAATGCTAATGTTAGCTAGCTAAAATCTGGAGGTCTACCCTCAATCTTAGCTAGCTAGCTAACGTTATAATGCATCTAAAGTCCATCTAAAGTCCATCATTTAAATGATGACAAAAGGTTTTCCTACTAATTATTTGCCTTCTTTTGAAATGTAATGTGTTTTCAAGCCACAGTAATGCACTATAGACCAAATCTTCATCAGCACCCAATGAGGATGCATTGAGTAGAATGCTCAGTTGAACATCCGTCCTAAAACGAACGTTCAAAACAATATTGTGACGCAAATTGCAACCCATGAATATACAAGGTCAGTGCCAGTACCACATGTATAATGTGCAGGGATACTGGAGTATTAGAGGTAGATATGTACAGGGATGAAATAATAATAGAAATAATAACAGCGAAACAAATACTGGACATTTCACAGAATGTAACAAGTGTGAGAGACTGGGTTATGTATAAGACTACATGTGTACGTTTATGTGTCTGAATAAATGAACAAGATGAGATAATGTAGTTAATCTTATATACTGTATGTGTGAAGTGTGAATCAGTGTTTACAGTCCATAAAAAGGTGAAAACGCAGCACACTGCATTCGATGCTCCCATGTGATAGATTTACGGTCCATACTTACGTTAGGGACAAAGCCAGCCTCTATCTTCTTCTCGTACACAGCGTCCCAGTTGATGTCAGAGAGGTAGGGAGCCGTCTGCATGTGAGACAGGCTGGAGAAACGATGCTCTGGGTTCACCGTCAGCAGCTGGGAGACACACACACAGATTATACTATACATCATTTAGTTCCATTAAAGTCTCAAACACTATCACCTCTACAGTATCCACTACATTGCTTTCTAATTTCTCCGCAGGGATTAATGAAGTCGTATTGAATTGAAAAACCTTATGGCTTGTGACTAAACAGGTTGAATGTTAAAATCAGATCCAATAATCTAGGTAGTATCGACATTAGGGGGCACTCTTAAATCAGCCACAGTCTTACAGTACAGGGATCCACCCCGATTAGCATACATTTAATTAGATAAGGCTTGAGATCATTGTCAGGGATACAATAAACTTGTATCAATAGTATTGTATCTACAATGAAGGGAAATCTAGGGTATTTACGAAACCCCGGTTCTATGATAATATGAGATAGACGTCTCACATATGGGGATTCGCTCTAGCAGATTCACGAAATGAAGAACCAAATCACAGCATCTTTTGGAGACAGGCAGGTAAAGTTGGAGAAGAGGTGAGCCCCTCCCCGCCTTATAAGGCGCAACTCGCCCCGCCTCTGGTCCTTCTCAAGCATGCCTCTCATCCAAATGAAAGGAGGATGAAGGCACTCTTAATATAATTCCTTTATTTGTATGGCATGTTCAATGGAAACAAAGTTTAAAAACTCATGTCTCTCTTCCTTGCGAGCATGGAAATGCAGTGAGTCATCTCACTCACATTATCACAAAACCAGGGTGGCCCAACATGCCGCATCGTAAATCTCTTGCAAAGAGATGCATTTGAACAGTGCCCAAGAGGTAACCATACCTTTGGTGGAATGGGGCCTCAGGCCCTCCCGGGGCTGTAAACAGGGCTGGGTAGGTTACTTTCTAAATGTAATCCGTTACAACTACTAGTTATAGTTATGTTACTAGTTACGTCCAAAATTGTAATCAGTAAAGTTACTTTTGGATTACCCAAACTCAGTAAGATAAACTGATAACTTTCAGTTACTTTTGAATTACTTTCCCCTTAAGAGGCATCAGAAGAAGACAAAAAGCATCCATCAAACGCATTTGACATGTCATCATAGTGGTCTTGTACTTGCGGTCAGACTCGTTCAGGACGAACAAACTTACATTTGTGCCTTTTTCCAATGCTGAATTGAATGTCATTGAGAAAACAGAAAGGTGTCATAATGTATCTTGAATCTAAAAGTATCCCAGAAGTAATCATCCAGTTTTTCAAAAGTATATGTAATCTGAATACAATATTTTTGCCTGTAACATAACTGATTACAAGAAAACGGTACCTGTTATCAGTTACTCTTCAACCCTGACTGCAAACCCTTGCTATTATAAGGCAATACAATAGCCTCCACTGCCCAATGGGATAGCCGTTGACAAGAGAGGGGCCCACTCGAAGAGTTGGTCACTCTTTCGACATGCTCTCGTTCTATCAAAGCACTGGACATAAATGGTGGAGACGCTCTTCTTCCGTAGAAGTGAAAGGTGGCTGCTGGAAAGCCATAAGCTCTAAGAAGAGACCATTTTAATTGCCTCTGACCTTAGGCATAAAGGCGGGGATGGGTAACAATGTTACCTTGGATAACACCGGGGCAAACTGTAGGCACGAATGGTGGACTGACAAATCATGCAGGTCACTCACTTGCTTGCTGATGTAAGGTCAGTCACTAAAGCTGTTTTAAAGGAGAGATATTTCATCTCCACACTATCCAGCGGCTTAAAAGGCTGCTGCAAAATTGCCTCAAGCACAATAGACAGGTCCTAAGATGGGGTTAAAGGCTTGGAAACTGGGCATAAGCAACGCGCTCCCTTCAAAAAAACGACATAACCGAGGGTGTATCCCTACTATGTTACTGTCCAAGCCTATATGACAGGCCGAGATAGCAGTTAAATAGACCTTAACCAGTGGAAAATGAAAATGTCTTCCCTCTGCCTAAAATGTCCTGCAAGAAGCATAAAACCTTGGATACTGAGCATCGGTAAGGAATTATCTGAAGGCTATTGTTCACACCACTTCTCAAAAACGCACAACTTGTTTCCATACAGTGAGCGTTAGAAGAGGCCCTTGAACTCTGGATAGTCTCAATGATTCCAATTGGCAAGCCCGTCGCATCCTCTCACGGACCAGGCCCAGAGGGCCATAATTTCTGGGTGAGGGTGGAAAACATCTTTATTCACTTTGGGTCAAAAGATCCTAATGGTAGCAGCCTGGGCTTAATGTAAAGCAGGAGAGTAGAGCTTCCATGGCCATCGAGTGGCTATCGAGAGGAGGGATAAGCCTTGTTCCCTCACTCTGTCCAGAGTGGGGAGTATCAAGCAGAGAGGAGGAAAAGCGTAAATCATCACCCTTGGCCAAGGAGGTGTCAGTGGGTCCAACCCCAGTGGTGCATCTCCTGCTAGGAACAACGGACACAGTGTGTGTGTCTTTGTTCGATGCGAAGAGATCTACAGTGACTAGATCGTGTATCTCCCAGATCTGGTTCACCACCTGGGGATGGAGTCTCCAATCCCCGTAAAGTGGATTCCCTCTGGACAATAAGTCTACTCCTACATTCAGTACACCCAGGAAATGAGTTGCGCATAATGGGAAGAGGTGAGCTCTCTTCTATTCACAGTAGTCCTAGCGGTACAACTGAGATGGGGGACGCAATCAATCCCAGCACTCAGAGGCAGGTTTTGAGCGTGACCGAGTGGGAGAGGGAGAGGCACTAGCGGAACGACGTGATGTGGTTGTCCAATAGCGTAGCCCGATGAAAGAGAGAATCATTGCCTGACAACTCAAACTGAATTAATCTGCTGCTCTATCATTCGCTACATACTTCAGTCTGAGACTGAAGTGGTTTGTGGTGACGTCAAAATGAGCGGTGTTGTACAAAACAAAGTAATCAGCGGTTTAGTCATCTCTAACCAATCAGAGTAATAAAGCCAATGACGAATTTTCAGTCATCTTCTTCCATGATAACGTTTGGCCGGTGAGATGGGTTAAAAGGGAAGTCATGTCGCATACCGCTTTCTCCTGTGTTGGGGCTGCTTCCACACACTTGCTGAACGTTTGTGGAGCTAGTGCTAGCCCGAAGGGGACAGCGAGGTATTCGCAGGCTGTGTCTTGAAAGGAAAACCTGAGAAACTTCCCGTGTGCTGGCAGAATACTTATGTGAAAATAAGCATTGGGTAACATCGCCTCGACGAATAGAGCGAGACAGCACTTTGAGCGTAAGAATACGAAACGTGTACTTTCTCAGATAGCTGTTGAAGTAGGTCCAGAATGGGGTGAATGATCATTTGTCTTTTTGCCTCAGGTGCTTGTGAATGCGCTGAGGGAGAGCTGTGGCACGGGGGACACTTGGGGACAGGCCAGAACATGTAGTGACCTGTTTGCTGCCCCTCTCTACAGCTGGGAACGCACCCCTAGGTCAGGTGACCCTTCTTCCCAGGGGAATCAGGTGGATGGGACCTGGATGCGGTAGCAGTGAAGGACCACATACCCCACTGTCGGCCTCTGTAAGGGGAACCAAATGGTGGGTTCGCAGCCTGCTATGTCGGCTGGGGGTTTTGCATTGCGAAAAAACCCTGGTGCCAGTGTGATGCCCTCTACCTGCCACGAAAAAACCCTGGTGCCAGTGTGTTGCCCTCTACCTGCCACGAAAAAACCCTGGTGCCAGTGTGTTGCCCTCTACCTGCCACGTAAAAACCCTGGTGCCAGTGTGTTGCCCTCTCCCTGCCGCTAAAAAACCCTGGTGCCAGTGTGTTGCCCTCTCCCTGCCACAAAAAAAACCTGGTGCCAGTGTGATGCCCTCTCCCTGCCACGAAAAAACCCTGGTGCCAGTGTGTTGCCCTCTCCCTGCCACGAAAAAACCCTGGTGCCAGTGTGTTGCCCTCTCCCTGCCACGTAAAAACCCTGGTGCCAGTGTGTTGCCCTCTCCCTGCCACGAAAAAACCCTGGTGCCAGTGTGTTGCCCTCCACCTGCCACGAAAAAACCCTGGTGCCAGTGTGTTGCCCTCCACCTGCCACGAAAAAACCCTGGTGCCAGTGTGTTGCCCTCTCCCTGCCACGTAAAAACCCTGGTGCCAGTGTGTTGCCCTCCACCTGCCACGAAAAAACCCTGGTGCCAGTGTGTTGCCCTCTCCCTGCCATGAATAAACCCTGGTGCCAGTGTGTTGCCCTCTCTACATCCGTCAATGGCTCCTCTAATGAATGTGCAGCAGACACGTAAAACATCTGGAAGATGGAGGCGGAAATGCGCTCTGTCTTCCCAGGAAGAGAAGTGTCGGTCTGTGACGCAGCACTGGGCTTGAGGTCATTGGCCAGTGACGGCTCAACTACCTGGGGCTTGCTTGTGACGCTAGCTACCACCGGAGACTGAGGAGTAGAAAACTATTTATACTCTAAGCAAAACTTTCCTCTCGGTCAGTACTCAACACTATCGACAGGAGCGGAGGTCCTATGTTCTGCAGCTTTAACCTCGCGGTTTCGCCTGAGAACAGTTCAGTAGGAGACAGTGATCTAGTCGCACTGAGGAGAGCTTCTCCAACAGACGCTGTGATTGGTTCTTCAGTTAGTGAATCTTCTAGAGTGAATCCCCATTTGTGAGACATCGAAACAATTATTTGAAATAGAACAGCTGTTAAGTTTCGCCGTGGGATAGCTTAACATAAACCTAGGAGAAATGATTTTGGGATGTAGTTCGGTTGCCATGTCAACCATATCTCTCCCACTCTGAAAATTCAGACGAGTCATTTCTCCCAGAGGGCTGGTTAGGTCCGTCTAGGTGGGGTTCAGACATGGTAATCGATCCGCAGCCAAGCGGAAGATACAGATGCCATCGCCCTGGAGCCTCGTTGGCTCTGACTGGAGCAGACACGCACAGATTAGAGAGTAGTCCCTCACTACTCTGACTCCCTGCCACTCCATTTGTCTCTCCTCGTCCTTATATCTCTAAATCTCTCCCTCTGTTCCCTCGGCCTCAGGAAACTCTCTCTCCATCCACTTTCACCTCAACTACTTTTGTGAGCCCCCCACCCCCCCCCACCCCCAATGTCTTCTGACCACTGACTCGACTCTCTACTCCACTGTAGACTTTCCACTGTAGACTTTCCCCTGACAACTCTCCCCTCTACAGCAGCCCATCTCTCCACTTCTGCCCCTCATCTCCTCTCCTCACTTTTACTCTCCTTTCCTCTGCTCACCGCTCTTCTTGGACCCCAGTAAGACTAGCTGTTGCTATTGGCATCGACTAATGGGGATTGTAATAAATCAAACATCGAAATCCCCTCTGCTCATCTTTCTCCTTCCCCCTTCCACTTCCCCTCCCCACTTACCTTCCTCATGAGATGGACCAGATCCTTGGGCCAGGTGGAGTTGTACTGCACACTGACTGTACTGAAGAGCTGCATTAAAGACTCCACTGAGTTACTGGCATGGATCTCATAGGGCCTCTGACAGAGGGAGAGAGCGAGAGAAGGGGGAGAGAGGAAGAGAGAGTAAGAGAGAGAGGAAGAGAGAGTAAGGGAGAGAGGAAGAGAGAGAGAGAGAGGGAGGGAAGAAAGCATAGACAGACTGAGAAATGGAAAGAAGATAGTATTAACCACATACAGTAAGCTTCAGTTTTCGTTACTCAAGAACAGCTCCACTTCCCATAATGCCTTTCCTTACCCATCCACGCAGCACCTCAAAAACCGTCACGCCGAGTGACCACCAATCCACCTCAAAGGCATAACCCACCCCCCCGCTCACAAAGGACTGGAAGATCTCTGGGGCTGGAGGAGATACAACACAGACAGAGTCAGTCAGCTAGGCTACACCTACACGAGACCATCAAACACGAATGGATATTTACACAGTATGTTAGTGATACGGTTCCAGATCGGTCTCGTCATAGTCGTGACTAGGACCATAGGAGTTGGCAAGACAGTACAAACAGATCTGGGTCCAGGCTAGTGACAAAGGTTTCCAAGGGCTGAAGGAATAACAGGTATAACATTTTAAAAAGTCTTACCCATGTAGGGCTTGGTTCCAGCTAAGGCCGTGGCCCTCTCCCCATCCTTGATTATTGTAGCAACGTTGAAGTCTGTCAGGTGGGCGTGGCCTGGGAAGACAGCGCTCCTTAGAACCAAACTCAAATATACTGTAACACCACATCCATAAAACTCCCAAAAACACGTTTCTTTCTTTAAACAAAACGATCCAAAAGAAACTTAAAGCTACGGTATCTATTTTTGTCTGAACTTGAGTAGGCGTTCTATCTTTATTGCCTGATGTAACCAAAATCAAATTGGTTGTCTCTGTCTCTAACTGACAAACCAAAACAAAACACAAATAGCTTAGTAAATGATTCAGTGTGTCAACGAGACATTTGTTTGCCGGAGTCTGGTCTACCCGCTGGCGACTCCACATATACCCGCTGGCGACAGGGTTATGAATCCTGCCTCGGCCCCTACTCCCAGTCTCCCTCTGTATCTGTCTCAGTCTCTACCTTCTGCCTGTCACTGTCCTTAAAACAATAAAACACATTACAAATATATATTTAAAAAAGACTTGAAGCAGTCTGCCTGAGCATTTTACTGTAAGAGCTGATGTCTACAGACCGCAGTAATGAAGAGGACTAGTGTGTCCTTGTGCTTCTTTCTGCATGTCTTCAAAGCATGGTGGGGTGTGAGACACACATTCTGGCTATTCTGCATGAGTGCTGACCCCATTACCGTGGTGATACCTACAATAACATCCTGCAGAGTCATGACTGTGTGTCCTACCTGTCACCTTGGACCATTTTCCTTCTCAGAAGCTCGCTTTACTGTACATAGGGACATTTTTCTCTTTCTCCCTCTCTCCCCTTCTCTACCACACATAGTGTACACACGCACATGAACAACAATGTCACTCATATGGCCTACACGTGCCTTCATAAAGCATGTGACAAAGGTAAAACACACACACACACACACACGTCGTAAACATCTAATGAGTACAAGATAAAGTCATCTCTAAGAAGAGGCATTCTCACCTTGCTCATCTAACAAGATGTTGTCTGGTTTGATATCCCTGTGAGATAGAAACAGAGAGAAACACAGAAATCATTGTCTAAGAATATGGAACTGCGTGTGTGTGGAACAGAATGGGTAGCTGTAAGTGTTACACGTGTGTGGAACAGAATGGGTAGCTGTAAGTGTTACACGTGTGTGGAACAGAATGGGTAGCTGTAAGTGTTACACGTGTGTGGAACAGAATGGGTAGCTGTAAGTGTTACATGTGTGTGGAACAGAATGGGTAGCTGTAAGTGTTACGCGTGTGTGGAACAGAATGGGTAGCTGTAAGTGTTACACGTGTGTGGAACAGAATGGGTAGCTGTAAGTGTTACACGTGTGTGGAACAGAATGGGTAGCTGTAAGTGTTACACGTGTGTGGAACAGAATGGGTAGCTGTAAGTGTTACACGTGTGTGGAACAAAATGGGTAGCTGTAAGTGTTACACGTGTGTGGAACAGAATGGGTAGCTGTAAGTGTTACACGTGTGTGGAACAGAATGGGTAGCTGTAAGTGTTACGTGTGTGGAACAGAATGGGTAGCTGTAAGTGTTACATGTGTGTGGAACAGAATGGGTAGCTGTAAGTGTTACATGTGTGTGGAACAGAATGGGTAGCTGTAAGTGTTACATTTGTGTGCAAGTGTATCTGTACATTGAGGCTTGTAAGTATTGCCTGGGTCGTTCAACAAAGAGAGGCCCTTTTGGGGGAGTGTAATGCTGTTAAGAAAAATATATTATTTCACCAAATGTTTATATTCTGTCATAAAGAGAGCATGTTCCACTTAATATTTAAAAAAACATTTTCCCCCATAAAAGAGGTGAAATTAAGAAAAATGTTACAAGGTTTACCATGGCTGATTTCATTTTAAATCAGCCATAGCTCCCCTTGTGACAGGGGGAATGGAAGTGCAGAAAGGAGGGGCAATTGAATGCAAGCTTAACACATTTTTTTTTAAAAACTTAACTCTTTTCTAGACCATCTACTATGGGTAACAGGGTTGACATGTTATGGTCGACTCTCTCAGTTTTCTACCACCAAACACCAGAAAATGCTCACCTGCTTTCACACTATGATTTGAATGTTCAATGTTTCTTTTGAAAAAAATCATTTAAAAAGGAATAGTTTCACCATATTCAAATTATAGTTCAGTCCATGTGACAGGGTTGACCTTAAAATGAGGGACAAATAACTATCTTCAGAAATGACTTTGTCAAAGCAACAAAATAACCTGGGCTTTACAATGATGGTGAAAACGTTAAATGGGTTCAAATGTTCCTAGAAAAAGTGACGTGGGACATTTCCTTATTCATTAAAAAAATCATATTCATTACATTTTCCATGTTGTTTATCTTAAAGCTAGGGCACTGCATTTAATATAACAAGCTTTTAAAACTAAACATTGGAACGACCAACCTGTGTGTGTATTACGTATGTGACTGTGTGCCGATGTGTGTGCGTATGCCCATGTACTGATCCCTACACCCCTATATTCGACATGGATGAATGGGAACATTGGGAACATGGCAATTTCCAATCCCAACGCCAGGGAGGCGCTCCCAGGTTTTCTCCACACATGCTTTATTATGTGGGGCACCAATGCAGTAGAGACCAACATAAACAACAACACCTTGGTGTTAACCCACATGCACAGCCCCCTCCAAGCCCACAGCCAATTAACAGAGCCAACCACGCTTATTTAATTATGCAGCCTGTCACGAAAGTGTGAATAATACATTTAGTCCACATAGAGAGTCTCATACGCTACACTAACATGATATCAGGCCACAGTAAGTCTTTTTTAACTGGTGTTTTCCTTAAGAGGTTTAATGGAAATGTGATCCCAAACCCAGGCCATTTAGTCCACAGAGTCTGTGTCTCAAACACTACACTGACATAAAAAGTAATGTATGCACAAAGGCTATGCTATACCAAGAAGTAAGTCTCTATGTTAACTGGTGTATTTCTCAAGAGATTTCAATGGAAATGTACGGGAGGAACTCAAATATGAAAGTCACTACACCGCCACAGTGGTTATTTGATGCAAAATCAGCTCATACACTTCACTAAAGTAACATTCCTGTTAGCACTGACCCACTGGGAACACACTGGTAGAATCAATGCTGCTTCCAGGTCATTTCAATGAAGAAAAAAAACGAAATTACGTTGAACCAACGCGGAATAAACGTTGACTTGACGTCTTTGCCCATTGGGGAGGCTATACTGTACCATAAAAGTACATCTCTATGTTAACTGGTGTATTTCTCAAGAGGTTTATGGGAAATGTATTCAATTCACGTGCTCTATGGCCATGGGAGAAATTCCAATATGAAACCTTCTCCCTCAACCCCACACCATGGTTATTTGATGTAAAACCATGCAGAGCATTGCTCATTTAACACACTTCCTCTTTGACGTGACTAGCAATGCAGTCAAACGGGTTTCCTAAGTATGGAATGGAAACTCCAGCAGCAGACGACTAACACGTTTGAGGTCTAATTCCACCTCTAAGGCCTTCACTATAGAAGAGGGAAGATAAATCAATGTTCACTTTTTAGTTTTTCTGCAGTGCAGAAGAAGTAAAGAGAGGGGGGGCATTCTTGTGTTCTTTGGGGACTTTTTTTGTTGCTTAGACTAATTCCACCTTCCTCAGGCATCATGGCAGCAGCAGACTGTTGCTAGGAGACACTTCTTCCCCCATTTAGTGCAACAAAATAATAGTATTCTCCTGTCGCAAACCCACAGCGTGGAACCAAATTGCAGAGCAGGAGATACAGATAACCAGGGATTGGATTAGGCCTCCTACAGCAGACACAACTGTGTCAGAGTCAGAAGTGTTGATGCCAGGATGATAAGAAAACAACACACAGAGACTTGGGCAAACTCCCTGAATCTTCTACCGAATAACTTAATTGGTATTTAAATAATGGCAAAGCACATTTATCAAGTTGACAGGGTGAATTACTGTTTTAACTTGAGTTAAAACACAAGTGTGTGTTCATTCTAGTTGGACCTACAGTGCCATCAGACAGTGTTCCCACACTTTTACTTTTTACACATTTCGTTGTGTCACAAATTGGGATTAAATAGGTTTATTTTTTTTACACAAAATACTCTAATTTCAAAGTGGAAGATAAATGTGAACATTTGTTAAAAAAATATGAAAAATAAAGCACTAATATATCTTCATTAGATAAGTATTCAACCCCCTGAGATATTACATGTTAGAATCACCTCTGGCAGTGATTACAGCTGTGAGTTTCTGGGTAAGTCTCTAAGAGCTTTGCACACCTGGAATGTAGAATATTTGCACATTATTCTTTTAAAAATTCTTCAAGCTCTGTCAAGTTGGTTGTTGATCATTGCTAGACAGCCATTTTCAAGTCTTGCATAGATTTTCAAGGCAAATTTAAGTCAAAACTGGAACTGGGCCACTTTCAATGTCGTCATGATGTATATATGGCCTTATGTTTTAGGTTATTGTCCTGCTGAAAGGTGAATTTGTCTCCCAGTGTCTGTTGGAAAGCAGACTGAGCCAGATTTTCCCCTAGGATTTTGCCTGTGCTTAGCTAAATTCAATTTATCACAAACAGGATTTCATTATCACAAACAGGATGCATGTTTTGGAATATTTTTATTATGTACAGGCTTCCTTCTTTTCACTCTGTCAATAAGGTTAGTATTGTGGAGTAACTACAATGTTGTTGATCCATCCTCACTTTTCCACTATCACAGCCATTAAACTCTTACTGTTTTAAAGTCACCATTGGCCTCATGGGGAAATCCCTGAGTGGTTTCCTTACTCTCTGGCAACTGAATTAGGAAGGACGCCTGTATCTTTGTAGTAACTCGGTGTATTGATACACCATTCAAAGTGTTATTAATAACTTCACCATCCTCAAAGTGATAGTCAATGTCTGCTTTTGTTTTTTTAACCCATCTCCCAATAGGTGCCCTTTGTGAGGCATTGGAAAACCTCCCTGGATCTGTTTTTGAATTTCACTGCTCAACTGGGGGGGTACAGTGATGAGGTAGTCGTTCAAAAATGATGTTAAACACTATTATTAGTGAGTACATGCAACTTAATTAGGTTACTTCATAAGCACATGTTTACTTTGCCATGACAAAGGGGTTGAAGATTATTCACTTATTCACTCAGCTTGTAAGCATTTAGAAAAACATAATTCCACTTTAACATTATGGGGTATTGTGTGTAGGCCAGTGACAGAAATAATTTAATGGAATCCATTTTAAATTCAGGCTGTAACACAACAAAATGTGGAAAAAGTCAAGGGGTGTGAATAGTTTCTGAAGGCACTGTACATGATTGCTCAACAGCACAAATGCACAAACACACTCACCAGTACGCACGCACCCAGATATTTATTTTGCACTTTAGAGGAGCAATTTGCTAAAACGAGCTTTGGAGTTAAAGGTTAAGACATCGAGGCCAAATGGTTAAAACATTTTGAGTGGAGTTTGTGGTCTACAGGGACCTAAAACACTTTCATTTACAGCACCAACACTTTGACCTGTGCTCAGCACTTTCAACAAAAGCTCACATTTGCAAGTCATACCATGCTGAAGAAGATTGCTTTTAACAACTGCAGCAATATAGAAAAGCCTTCATTAAAAAGGGATTGCCCAGGTCCTTATAGAAAGAATACTATTCAGCAAACAACAGACTGTTGGACAAACAAATAGGCTACTAAAGCCATTTTAGTTTCATAATCTGATGGATAAAAACTCAGATTCTTAACAAGCACACAAACAACTACACCACTGCCCAGTGATATACTAGTGAATTCAAAAGGTGTGGCTTTTCTTCCAACGAGCACCACATATTGGAGCCTACATCATTAGACCCAGAGCACAGGTTTTCCAGTACTGCAGTGCGGTGAGTATCTCCTGTAGCCGTCAGGCCACACATTAGGTGTCAGAGCTGGGAGAGTGAAAAGGACGATGCAGGACTGCCCGTTCTGCCCGGGGACACTCAAGACAGATGAGAAAAGGATGATGATGAATCATTACACCCCTTAACACAGGGGATTCATCTCCTTTCGGGCATGGAAGTGAGGAGATGTCTGTGTCTGAAACAGGGAGTAGAAGAGGGAGGGCCAGGAGTCCCAGACATGTCACCCAGGATAGGAGTAATCAGGGAGGTACGTACAACTAAAAGCAGACAAGCAGTGATCCCCTGCTGGGTGTCAGCGAATGATGGCTGTTTACACCATTTCAGAAAATGATCAGAAAATTCTGGTCAGAACGACCGGAATGTCGCTCTCTGCTTTTAACACAAGAAGCACAGAGGTAGTATTTTGACTGCATATTCATTTAAAATGTAAATGTCTCTGCAATTGTTTAAGTCATGCCCCCCGCCCTCTATCTTTGACTTTCGCTAAATAAGTCTATTTAACATTCATATGTTTTTATATCAGAAACATCATGTGTTAAAGCTGTTTTAAGAGGACATGTCATTTTCACCCAATGCCAAAAAGTGACTTTTTCATAATCCTCCTACAGAGTCTCATTCAGGTAAGACGAGCAGACAGAGCCGATTCGGAGGTTTCCAACTATCACTTTTTCCAAGAATAATCGCTGTTCCTTTGCGGTCCATACATGAGCACGCGCCAGCAATTTTCAAGTTTTATTGTCACGTGCACAAGTACAGTGAAATGCCTTTCTTGCAAACTCTTTCCCAACAATGCAGTTATCAATATCAGTAGTACTATAAATAAAGTAAAGTAGAACAAAAACCATGCGAGAAATAGAAATAAGAAGAACACGAGAAAGTAAGTAAACTAAGTGGTCAGTTCCAGGGTCAGTGGCAATACAATATTTACAAAGTGCAGGGATACTGGAGTGGTAGAGGTAGATATGTAAAAGGGGGAAAGTTGACTAGACATCAGGAGCATATATGATGATCGTATGTGAGAGTGCGTGTGTTTAGTCACTATTCTTTATTTAATTTAAACCTTTAACTAGGTAAGTCAGTTAAGAACACATTTTTATTTACAATGACGGGCCTACCCTGGCCAACGCTGAGCCAATTGTGCGCTGCCCTATGGGACTTCCAAACACGGCCAGATGTGATACAGCCTGGAATCGAACCAGAGACTGTAGTGACGCATCTTGCACTGAGATGCAGTGCCTGAGACTGCTGCGCCACTCAGGAGCCCGGGGAGTATGAATGTGTGTGCATGTTGTGTGTGTGAGCAAATTAAGTGAGTATGTGTGAGTGTGCTGGAGTGTCAGTGTGTGCAAGTCCTGTGAGAGTTCATAGAGTAAGTGTGAAAATAAAGTAAAACAGTCAATGCAGATAGTCCATGTAGCCATTCTGTTAGCTATTTAGCAGTCTTATGGCTTGGGGATAGAAGCTGTTCAGGCACCTGTTGGTGTCAGACTTGTTGCTCCCGTACCGCGTGTCATGTGGAAGCAGAGAGTACAGTTTATGGGCTTGGGTGGATGGAGTCTAACAATTTTCCAGGCCTTCCTTTCACACCGCCTGATATAGAGGTCCTGGATCGCAAGGAGCTCGGCCCCGAGATGTACTGGTCTAGCCGCACCACCCTCTCTAGCGCTATGCATTCGAGGGTGGTGCAGTTGCCATACTAAGTAGTGATGCAGCCAGTCAAGATGCTCTCAATGGTGCAGTCACCTCCCCGTTTCCTGTAGTCATCATCGCCAGTGATCAGGCCTACCACAGTTGTGTCGTCAGCAAACTTGATGATGGTGTTGGAGTTGTGCGTGGCTACGCAGTCGTGGGTAAACACAAGAGTACAAGAGTGGACTAAGCACACACCCCTGTGGGTCCCCCGTGTTGAGGATCAGCGTGGCGGAGGTGATGCTGCCTACCCTCAATACCTGGGGTCAGCCCATCAGGAAGTCCAGGATGGTGATGAGCTTGGAGGGGACTATGGTGTTGAACGCTGAACTGTAGTCAATGAACAGCATTCTCACAAAGGTATTCCTCTAATCTAGGTGGTTGAGGGCAGTGTGGAGTGCAATTGAGATTGCATCATCTATGGCTCTGTTGTGGAAGTATGATTGGAGTGTGTCTAGGATGTCTGGGATGACGGAGTTGATGTGTACCACAACCAGCCTTTCAAAGCGCTTCATTATTACAGATGTGAGTGCTACAGGGCGGTAGTCATTCTGGCAGGTAGCCTTAGAGTTCTTGGGAACAGGAATGGTGGTTGTCAGCTTGAGACGAGGGGATTATAGACTGGGACAAGAGAGGTTGAAAATAACCATGAATATTCTTGCCAGCTGTTCTGCACAAACATTGAGAATACACCCTGGAATAGTTCGGCCCCGTGGCCTTGTGAGCGCCGGCGGGGGCCCTCATGCACAGCTTGGTGTTGTTTTTTGCCGAAGTGAGATTGTTTAGTAGAAAGGCACTGTTGGGCATATCACGGCTGGGTCTTCCTTTGTAATCCATCATGCCACATGCGGTGGATGTCAGAGCCTGTATAATAGGATTCCACCTTATTCCTTCTGTCCTTTTGCTAGTTTGAAACCTCTGCAGCGGTCGTAACAGGAGTTGATTGTGTCCTCAGCTGTAGGCTCGGGGGTTGGCAGTGATAGCCCTCTGTACCGTAAGCCTGGTCTTTATCTTAGTGCCAACCTCTGTGTTAATCCAGGGCTTTTGATTGGGGAAGCAGCGAAACTTCACTATGGGGACAACGTCAGAGGTGCATTTCCTAATGAAGCTGGTGACGGAGGTGGATAGCTCGTCGATGTTATCAGAGGAGTTCCAGGAAATATTCTAGTCAGCTCTAAAAAAGCAGTCCTGTAGTATAGCCTCTGATTCGGCGGACCATTTCTCTGTGGAGTGGATAACGGATAGTTCCTGTTTGAGCTTCTGCTTGAAGACAGGAAGCAGGAGTATAGAATAATGATTGGCCGAAGGGGCGATGAATTGCCTTTTATGCTGCTTGTGGGTAGAGTAACAGTGGTCTAGGACTTTATCACCACTAGTGGTGAAGGAGACGTATTGATGGAAGTTGGGCATCACGTAAAAAGAAGCAGCCTCCGTCCGGGTGCATGGTTTTCCTGCTTGTTTATAGCCTCAACTACATATCACCTTTAGTAGCATAAATGCTATTGTGTTCTTGGAAATGCATTGTTTCTCGTATTCTAATGTTATCAAGACTTTCATAAACACAACCAAAGGATTATTTTCCCGATAGCGTACAGTATATGACTTATTTATTAGACTGTTAGCATGTTGCAGTCAAAAGGGCTGCTTATTGACATAGTAAGGGGATAGCGAGGACTGGCAGTTCTAGTGTTAACAGTTCGCCATCGCAGTGTGTTTGAGCTCTAAAGGAGGGCCAGGAGACGCAGACACAATTTTGGTTAGCGATGGCTAAAATTAGCTGAAGTTAGTAGTGGCTGTTTATAGAAATCCGAACAGTGGATTACTGTCCTGGCCCATAGATTACTGTCAGGGTAAGAACCATATAACTGAAATCCTTTTAGCCTGACATTTGGATTTAACACTATTACGAAGGCAAGGACACACTGTGTCATACACTCAATTAGTATTTGGTAGCATTGCCTTTAAAATGCTTAACCTGGGTCAAACATTTCAGGTAGCCTTCCACAAGCTTCCCACAATAAGTTGGGTGAATTTTGGCCCATTCCTCCTGACAGAGCTGGTGTAACCGAGTCAGGTTTGTAGGCCTCCTTGCTCGCACACGCTTTTTTAGTTCTGCCCATAAATTCCCTATAGGATTGAGGTCAGGGCTTTGTGATGGCCACTCCAATACCTTGACTTTGTTGTCCTTAAGCCATTTTGACACAACTTTGGAAGTATGCTTGGGGTCATTGTCCATTTGGAAGACCCATTTGCAACCAAGCTTTAACTTCCTGACTGATGTCTTGAGATGTTGCTTCAATATATCCATATAATGTTCCTCCCATATGATGCAATCTATTTTCTGAAGTGCACCAGTCCCTCTTGCAGCAAAGCACCCTCACAACATGATGCTTCCACCCCCGTGCTTCAAGGTTAGGATGGTGTTCTTCGGCTTGCAAGCCTCCCCCTTTCTCCTCAAAACATAACGATGGTCATTATGGCCAAACAGTTCTATTTTTGCGTCATCAGACCAGAGGACATTTCTCCAAAAAGTGCAATCTTTGTCCCCATGTGCAGTTGCAAACCTTTGTCTGGCTTTTTATGGAGGTAATGGAGCAGTGGCTTCTTCCTTGCTGAGCGGCCTTTCAGGATATGTAAATATAGGACTCGTTTTATTGTGGATATTGATACTTTTGTACCGGTTTCCTCTAGCATCTTCACAAGGTCCTTTGCTGTTGTTCTGGGATTGATTTGCACTTTTCGCACCAAAGTATGTTCATCTCTAGGAGACAGAACGCTTCTCCTTCCTGAGCGGTATGATGGCTGTGTGGTCCCATGGTATTTATACTTAAATACTATTGTTTGTACAGATGAATGTGGTACCTTCAGGCGTATGGAAATTTCTCCCAAGGATGAACCAGAGTTGTGGAGGTCTACACATTTTTTTCTGAGGTCTTGGCTGATTTCTTTTGATTTTCCCATGATGTTAGACATGTGACTAACAGAGATGGAATAATGTGTCCCTGAACAAGGGGGATCAAAATCAAAAGTAACAGTCAGTATCTGGTGTGGCCAGATCTCCTCATCATGGACTGCACCAGATTTGCCAGTTCTTGCTGTGAGACGTTACCCCTCTCTTCCACCAAGGCACCTGCAAGGCACCAATAAGCTCAGTCCGATGATGCTGTGACACACCGCCCCAGACCATGACGGACTCTCCACCTCCAAATCGATCCTGCTCCAGAGTACAGGCCTCGGTGTAACGCTCATTCCTTTGACGATAAACGCAAATCCGACTGTCACTCCTGGTGAGACAAAACCGTGACTCGTCAGCGAAGAGCACTTTTTGCCAGTCCTGTCTGGTCCAGCGACGGTGGCGATGTTGTTGCCTGTGATGTCTGGTGAGGACCTCCCTTACAACTGGCCTACAAGCACTCAGTCCAGCGTCTCTCAGCCTACTTCGGACAGTCTGAGCACTGATGCAGGGATTGTGCATTCCTGGTCTGCCACTACGAGGACTATTATCTGCTGTCTGTCCTGTAGCGCTGTCTTCGGTGTCTCACAGTACAGACATTGCAATTTATTGCCCTGGCCACATATGCAGTCCTCATGCCTCCTTGCAGGATGCATAAGGCACATTCACGCAGATGAGCAAGGACCCTGGGCATCTTTCTCTTAGTGTTTTTCCAGAGTCAGTAGAAAGGCCTCTTTAGTGTCCTAAGTTTTCATAACTGTGACCCTAATTGCATAACGTCTGTAAGCTGTTGGTGTCTTAACGACCGTTCCACAGGTGCATGTTCATTAATTGTTTATGGTTCATTGAACAAGCATGGGAAACAGTGTTTAAACCCTTTACAACGAAGATCTGTGAAGTTACTTGGATTTTTACAAATTATCTTTGAAAGACAGGGTCCTGAAAAAGGGATGTTTCTTTTTTTGCTGACTTTAAATATATCTATATTTTTTTCAAAAAACTTTGGGGGGACAAAATAAAACACTTTTGCCACCTGTTGCCAACCCCTGTTGTATCTCATACCAGTGCAGTGGATTCTGTGTCTATGGATAATGTCCATACCTGTGGATGATGTGCTGGCTCTGCAGGTAGTCCAGTGCCAGGGTCATCTCACACAGGTAGAGTTTGACAGCGTCCTCATTGAAATGGACGTTCTGTTGGAGGTGGTAGCGCAGGTCCCCTCCCAGCAGCAGATCCACCACCATGAACATGTCCTCCTCGTCCTGGAACGAGTACCTGGGACACAAGGCAGGGGTCAAAGGTCAAGAGGGCTCAGTCAACATCCTGCTAGTGCCAGGACACTGACAAACAGTCAGACACAGACTCAGACACTCAGGATTGAGAAACACACACACACACAAACAAGGCACAGAAACACACAGACACACGGAAACAAAACTCAGAAACACACAGGTGCAAGACAACATGCTGACCACATGCATCCTGCCCAGATAAATAATAAATAAAACACAGTAGCAATAAAACATAGTGAGTTTCTTGAGTAAGATATGCTACTATGTATGTGTGGAACTAAGTGTGTGTGCACGACTGTGCATAGATCAGGGCTCTCAACCCGTTCCTGGAGAGCTACCGTCCTGGAGATTTTCACTTATGTAGTGCACATTATTTTAATAATTAGCTGGTTGAAAAGCTGAGTCAGATTAGTTACAACGGGGGTTGCACAGAAACCTACATTAGGGTAGCTCTGCAGGAACAGGGTTGGAGAACGCCGGCGTAGATGAATAGCCGATAACGTGTTAATGTATCCAGGAGTTGGTGTGAATGTGTATTCACTTGTAAGCTCAAAACAAGCACAGTGGGAGCCATTACTTTGAGATTGATCATCATCTTAATGAGCTGCCATTTGTTGGAGTGAATGCAGGAGAGTGACTGTCAAATTAAGGCAAGAACAGAGCCAGCCTTTGATGTCTCTTAACTGAAAATGGCTGGTGGACGGCTTAAGATCATAACGATCTGGGTGGGGTTTGTGACAATCTACTTCACCATCTCGCCACAGGTATCTACTAAACATCAAGCTCTACTGGCACACTACAGCAAGCCTTGTACAATAGAAATCCAATCCAAACCACACAGTACATAAACAAAACGTCAGAAACCCACAATCACCTTTCTGTAATCATGAAAAGGGAGAGATCGAGAGAGCAAGAATAAGAAAGTGAGAGAGAGCGCACGCGAGAGGCTTTCCGGAGGTTCTCAATCCGTAAAAGGTGAAAAACAACTGTATCAAACCCAGGTTCCAATCCTGGTCACTATTGCAACATTATAATTTATTTTTCATCTTGGCAGATTTCCTATATAGCTTCATTTCTCCGAGCTTAGCCCCACACACTCAGGGGGCATTTTGATTGGCCCTCTCCAGGCGCAATTTCCTGCTATCTATATCTGACAAATGGAGCACCATGCTCAGAGCGAGCAAAAATAATTCCATCTCACTGGGACATGAGTTCTGCAAAGCCAAACACCATTCACAACAGTACACTATACAGGTCAAAAGTTTGGACACACCAACTTATTCCAGGGTTTTTCTTTATTTTGACTGTTGTCTACATTGTAGAATAATAGTGAAGACATCAAAACTATGAAATAACACACAAGGAATCACGTAGTAACCAAAAAGTGTTAAACAAATACAAACATATGTTATACAGTGCCTTGCGAAAGTATTTGGCCCCCTTGAACTTTGCGACCTTTTCCCACATTTCAGGCTTCAAACATAAAGATATAAAACTGTATTTTTTTGTGAAGAATCAACAACAAGTGGGACACAATCATGAAGTGGAACGACATTTATTGCATATTTCAAACTTTTTTAATAAATCAAAAACTGAAAAATTGGGCGTGCAAAATTATTCAGCCCCCTTAAGTTAAAAGTTTGTAGCGCCACCTTTTGCTGCGATTACAGCTGTAAGTCGCTTGGGGTATGTCTCTATCAGTTTTGCACATCGAGAGACTGAAATTTTTTCCCATTCCTCCTTGCAAAACAGCTCGAGCTCAGTGAGGTTGGATGGAGAGCATTTGTGAACAGCAGTTTTCAGTTCTTTCCACAGATTCTCAATTGGATTCAGGTCTGGACTTTGACTTGGCCATTCTAACACCTGGATATGTTTATTTTTGAACCATTCCATTGTAGATTTTGCTTTATGTTTTGGATCATTGTCTTGTTGGAAGACAAATCTCCGTCCCAGTCTCAGGTCTTTTGCAGACTCCATCAGGTTTTCTTCCAGAATGGTCCTGTATTTGGCTCCATCCATCTTCCCATCAATTCTAACCATCTTCCCTGTCCCTGCTGAAGAAAAGCAGGCCCAAACCATGATGCTGCCACCACCATGTTTGACAGTGGGGATGGTGTGTTCAGGGTGATGAGCTGTGTTGCTTTTACGCCAAACATAACGTTTTGCATTGTTGCCAAAAAGTTCAATTTTGGTTTCATCTGACCAGAGCACCTTCTTCCACATGTTTGGTGTGTCTCCCAGGTGGCTTGTGGCAAACTTTAAACGACACTTTAAAGTTTTGTGGCGCTACAAACTTTTAACTTAAGGGGGCTGAATAATTTTGCACGCCCAATTTTTCAGTTTTTGATTTGTTAAAAAAGTTTGAAATATCCAATAAATGTCGTTCCACTTCATGATTGTGTCCCACTTGTTGTTGATTCTTCACAAAAAAATACAGTTTTATATCTTTATGTTTGAAGCCTGAAATGTGGCAAAAGGTCGCAAAGTTCAAGGGGGCCGAATACTTTCGCAAGGCACTGTATTTGAGATTCTTCAAAGTATCCACCCTTTGCCTTGATGATAGCTTTGCACACCCTTGGCATTCTCTCAACCAGCTTCATGAGGTATGCATTTCAATTTACAGGTGTACCTTGTTAAAAGTTAATTTGTGGAATTCCTTTCCTTCTTAATTCGTTTGAGCCAATCAGTTGTGTTGTGACAAGGTAGGGGTGGTATACAGAAGATAGCCCTATTTGGTAAAAGACCAAGTCCATATTATGTCAAGAACAGCCCAAATAAGCAAAGAGAAATGACAGTCCATCATTAATTTAAGACATGAAGGTCAGTCAACATTTCAATAACTTTTAAAAGTTTCTTCAAGTGCAGTCGCAAAAAACATCAAGCGCTATGATGAAAATGGCTCTCATGAGGACTGCCACAGGAAAGGAAGACCCAGAGTTACCTCTGCTGCAGAGGATAAGTTCATTAGAGTTACCAGCCTCAGATTGCAGCCCAAATAAATGCTTCTCTTCTTCTTATTCAAGTAACAGACACATCTCAACATAAACTGTTCAGAGGAGACTGCAGGAATCAGGCCTTCATGGTTGAATTGTTGCAAAGAAATCACCACTAAAGGACACCAATAAGAAGAAGAGACTTGTTTGGGCCAAGAAACAAGAGAATGGACATTAGAGTGGTGGAAATCTGTCCTTCATCCTGGTCTGATGAGTCCAACCACCGTGTCTTTGTGAGATGCAGAGTAGGTGATTGGATGATCTCCGCAGTTGTGGTTCCCACCGTGAAGCATGGAGGAGGAGGTGTGATGGTGTGGGGTGCTTTGCTGGTGACACTGTGATTTATTTAGAATTCAAGGCACACTTAACCAGCATGGCTACCACAGCAGCGATACGCCATCCCATCTGGTTTGCGCTTCATGGGACTATCATTTGTTTTTCCACAGGACAATGACCCAACACACCTCCAGGCGGTGTAAGGGCTATTTGACCAAGGAGGAGAGTGATGGAGTGCTGCATCAGATTACCTGGCCTCTACAATCACCCAACCTCAACCTAATTGAGATGGTTTGGGATGTGTTGGACATGCAGCCAACAAGTGCTCATTATACTGTATGTGGGAACTCGTTCAAGACGGTTGGAAAAACATTCCAGGTGAAACTGGTTGAGAGAATGCCAAGAGTGTGCAAAGCTGTCAACAACGCAAAGGGTGACTACTTTGAAGAATCTCAAAATATTTACATTTGCTTAACCCTTTTTGGTTACTTCATGATTCCATGTGTTATTTCATAGTTTTGATTTCTTCACTATTATTCTACAAATGTAGAAAATAGGAAAAATAAAGGAAAAACCTTGAATGAGTAGACGTGTCCAAACTTTTGACTGGTACTGTATATACAAAAATATGTGGACACCCCTTCAAATTAGTGGATTCGGCAATTTCAGCCACACCCGTTGTTGACAGGTGTATAAAATCAAATATTGGCAGTAGAATGGCCTTACTGAAGAGCTCAGTGACTTTCAACATGGTACCGTCAAAGCATGCCACCTTTCCAACAAGTCAGTTCGTAAAAAATGTGCCTTGCTAGAGCTGCCCCGGTCAACTGTATGTGCTGTTATTGTGAAGTGGAAACGTCTAGGAGCAACAGAGGCTGAACCGCAAATGGTAGGCCACCCATCTCACCGAACGGTACCGTCGAGTGCTGAAGCGCGTCAAAATGATCTGTCCTCGGCTGCAACACCTACTAACGAATTCCAAACTGCCTCTGGAAGCAAGATCAGCACAATAAATATTCGTCGGGAGCTTCATGAAATGGGTTTCCAGGGGCGAGCAGTCGCACACAAGCCTATGATCACCATGCACAATGCCAAGCGTCGGCTGGAGTGGTGTAAAGCTCGCCGCCATTAGACTCTGGAGCAGTGGAAACACATTCTCTGGAGTGATGAATTACACTTTACCATCTGGCAGTCCGACGGACCAATCTGGGAGGGCGTTACCTGCCCCAATGCATAGTGCCAACTGTAAAGTTTGGTGGAGGAGGAATAATGGTCTGGGGCTGTTTTTCATGGTTTGGGCTAGACCCTTTAGTTCCAGTGAAGGGAAATCTTAACGTTACAGCATACAATGACATTCTAGACAGTTCTGTGCTTCCAACTTTGTGGCAACAGTTTGGGGAAAGCCCTTTTCTGTTTCAGCATGACAATACCGCCATGCACAAAGCGAGGTCCATACAGAAATGGTTTGTCGAGATCAGTGTGGAAGAACTTGACTAGCCTGCAGAGCCCTGACCTCAACCCCATCAAACACCTTTGGGATGAATTGGAACGCTGACTGCAGTCCAGGCCTAATCGCCCAACACCAGCAGACGACCTCACTAATGCTCATGGCTGAATGGAAGCAAGTCCCCACAGCAATGTTCCAACATCTATTGGAAAGCCTTCCTAGAATAGTGGAGGCTGTTATAGTATCAAAGGGTGGACCAACTCTATATTAATGGCCATGATTTTGAAATGAGACGTGACGAGCAGGTGTCCACATACACTACATGACCAAAAGTATCTGCCTGACATCAAAAGGAAAACACAGATTAATTGATAAAATGGTTAGATAAAAAAAAAAAGCCTCCCATCTTAATTAATATTCTCCATAATATTTCTGTTTAATATTTCTGTCTAAAGCATTGGTTCAGAAGAAGTTCTTATGGACAACTGGTAGGGATTGGCAGATGCTGTGAACCGCATTGTATAAGGTTATAGTAAGTCAGTGATATCATCTATAGCCTAGTTGTAAAGTACAGCCTCTTGAAGCCAAAAACAGCATGACATTGGAGGATTTCCACCAGACCTTCCCTCTCTTTCAGACCAATAGCAATCCCATGCAGAATCCATCCGTCGACAGCCTGGTGACGTGTCCAATAGAAAATCATCCGACCAAGCTAACAAACCTAACCTGTGCAAGATGACGGGTCCCCCACTCCAAACACATACAGCTTCAACAGATGGCCAGTCTGAGATTGGTTGAGATGGTGTTTGCTGTCCACAGGTCCAGATTATTATCACCCTATTATCACCTCCTTGTCATCCCCTGATCCCGAGAAGCATCCAGCTGATGGTAAAGGCCCTCTGTGGCAGCCAGTGTGATGCCAGTGGTATTTGAGCCCATTTTCTGAGTCTCCTTGGTTGAGATTAGTGCAGTTTCCACATTTCCTTCACTCAGTGACAGGTAAACTGTCAGACATGGTGCTGACATCTGAGCCATATGAAAGCATGGAGAGTGATAGCGGTGTCACCTTCAGATGTAACACCAAGGACAGAGAGAACAAGAGAGAAAGAGAGTGAGAGAAATGAAGAGTGATCATTGCAGATGAATGTTTTTCCAAATACAGCATGTGTCTCACTCGATATGTTTGGGGAATTCAAAATCAGAGCCCACACACAATGTCTGTAAAAATTGTTCAAAGAGAGGCCAAGAACGCAGGTAAGACAAATGGATGAGACTAACACAAGTTAGTGAAAGATGAACATTATAAATCTGTGAGACCAGACACAAATGGAGTTCTTTAAATGTCTCCGTTTGTCTCTTCTCCCATGCAAAAATATAATACAGAAGTTCAAGTTCAGACCAGAAACTTTAAAGAGAAAGTTATAAGAGGAAGCGGTTTGAGAATGGACTTGTCATGGGTCAAATATGCCCAAAACAGATGATTGGGGACCTGGCTAAGGCCTGAGCCCGGGGAGCGCTGTGACAGAGCCAAGGATATGGGCCATGTGGAACAGCCAGGCCAAACTGACTGGGACAGCAGAGCACAATCAGGCCATGATGAAAAATGAGCTGAGGGAAGCAGAGGGCGAAAGAGAGAGAGAAAGAGAGATGTGTGTGAGAGAGAGAGAGAGAGAGAGAGAGAGAGGGGGGGGATGCAGGGGAGAGAGGGCGAAAGAGAGAGAGAAAGAGAGATGTGTGTGTGAGAGAGAGAGAGAGGGATGCAGGGGAGAGAGGGTGAAAGAGACCGAAGTAGAGCGAAAGAGGAAGAGAGAATGGATGAGAGAGACACTGGGCTCTGAATGTGGTCTGCTTTGTGACTGTGGCCTAGATAGTCTTGTGATAGAGAGACAGCTTGGCTGAGGCTGGTCAAGGGGCTGGATCACAAGACACACCTGGCTCCTCTGAGGATCCATCTAACAATGCAGTGAATGTGTGAGCGCTGCCTCTCGCCCTGCGGTACCCCGTCTAGTCCCCCCTGTTACCCCCCTCTGGTCCCGTCAGCACATCTCTCTCTCCACCCCCACTGGCCTTATTTCACAAGGTGCACTTCTGACGGACGTCCTACAGGAACTTAAAATGGTAAGGTGGCACTGGAAAGTTCCAGTCGCAGAGAGAACAGAACACCACTAATGGTGAGGTGGCTTTGGAAAGTTACAGAGTCCTTTGACCGTGACGTTAACGCCTGTGACGTTCTATGTCTACTGCAGAATAAATGCGTGTGTAACAGCAGAAGACGAAAGTAAAAAGAACTAAGCCCTCTGAGGAAATATCCTTCAGTTAGTTTTATGGATGACAACAGCACCTAAGCTGCCACTAGTGGCGGCTCGCCAGCTAGGGCGTTAGGGGCGGCACCCTACTTGTGATTGGTCCAACCCCAAAAATATTTACCCAACAAATATTATATAATTCATGGATCATGTTTTAAATGCTTATAAAAGTGTGGTAAATGTGTACATTTTCCTGCTTCAAATATTGTTCAAAACAAGCTGTTTAGTTACTTACTACTCTGCCCCTCTGTGACTGCCAGCAGTGGCAGCTCCACCTCCATTGGGCGCAGAAGCCGTGCAAACATTGCTTGAATTGTTTTGCCAGCAATTTGCTATGAGGGGGAACTGCCCCAATGATAGGATTTCATAGCATAAATTATAACAGCACAAAGTAAATGGACTGTCCTGGGGTGCTCAAATGTGTGTTCAGTCAGAACTTCTGGGTCTGCTCTAGTCTCCTCCTCCCAATGAGTCTCTTGAACCAGACGGCTGTGAAGGACTAGATGCTCGATCAGGTACAGAAGGTGTTAAAGCCAAAAGCTAATTGTAATGAACTTGTAAAATAAATAATCGTAACAGTCATAGGAGCCTGGGGCCTGACAAACCAGGCAAGAGTCAAAAGACAGCGGGATACACTAGCTAGACCCTTCTCATCGCTGATCTGGTAGGACAAAAAAAATCATGGCATATTTTATGGTTTCCCCCTGATGTTGTTTATCAGGTTCTACTCTTTTTATCAGGTTCCTCAGGGTGACATGTGGACTAAAACAGCATAAAACCTGGTGTATCAGAAAGCATTATCAAATTAGCCAGCTAGAGTAATTTTGAGAAACATTGATAAATAGTTTGGTTAATTTTTTTGTAAACTTCACCAGTTATTTGCCTTTGATAAGCAGCTGGCTAGCTATTGCTAGCTGGTAGCTTGCTAATTAGTTAGCGCCCACGTCAATTTCAAGCCGTTATAAACTCATATCTGACTAACTCGGAAATATGAAACATGCTTTGTGACATTATGTTAGCTAGCTATCCCCAGTTTGATAATGTGTTTTCACTTACTGCATCTGCATGCTTGTTGGGTTAACAACCATATTGGTTAAATCAGATGTGGTCAGAGAGAGAGATCCCCTGTAGATCATGTACCTCTTGTAGCACCATAAGGAAGTGTAATAACTTTGTATCCCCTCAGACTTCTAGGACCTATGAGATAAAGTCAAGTATTTATATGTTAGTGTTCTTGTCATAAGAATTTTATTGGATAAACATCCCACGCCTTGGAGAACCTAAATCCACGATTAAACCTCAAGATATCACCTTGCCAGTTGCGAGACACTATATAGCAAAAAACATTATATTAATTAATTGCATTGCGTAAGAATCAAAAAAGTTAATCCACCATGTAGATGAGGTGATTACAACAAAAAATGACTCCAAAGAGAAGCCATGTGGATATATAAGAGTTTCATTTATCTCCACACGGTCTAAATTAAGAATTCGATTTCACCTCCTTCTTATAAGCCAAATTTACTGTTGTACAAGAACACCGTCCGTATCAGATTTAGCATATCGTTTAACAGTTGGCCCCATATATTTATGAACGGCTGTACCTGCTGTCCTCTGTGGTGTGCTATCTCATGAATTGATATGATGTATTCAGGTGAGCGGACACCTGGGGCAGTTGATTCGTGAGTTGCCCTTCGTGCCCACTCCCATACCCTAGAATTCTGTATTTCTTTGTGCCTAATTTGAAGCACCTGCTGCTAATCGGTTGTTCTCTATAAATGCTGTTTTGAATAAAACACTTTTTTTTTTAAACCTACACACTGAGGAAGGCTGTGAAGCCAAAACGTCTGTGTACGCTATCCCTGATGCAGTGAAAAAATAAATAATAATGTAATAATGAAGTAAGATTTTTGAGTGCGAACCCACAACACCTTTTTGAATGCATGGGTTTTACGCACCAGCCAAGCTTCTCTGGGAGCGCGATGGTTCTCTTTTGATGCTTCTTGGGTTATCCCCTGGTGCACTCGTTCGTTCGTGAGCTGGCTGCTCATTCTAAATAGTATAAATCTGCTCAAAACGGTAACAGCATGTGCAGCAGTGGTCATTCGTTTTTGACAAGCAAAAGTGAAATAGATGCATTTCTGCTGTTTGCACAGATCACTGTATATACGGTGCATTCGGAAATTATTCAGACCCCTTGACTTTTGCCACATTTTGTTACGATACAGCCTTATTAAAAAATGTATTAAATCGTTTTTTTCCTCATCAATCTACACACAATACCCCACAATGACAAAGCAAAAACAGGTTTAGACATTTTTGCAAATGTATAAAAAAAAATGAAATATCACATTTACATAAGTATTCAGACCCTTTACTCAGTACTTTGTTGAAGCACCTTTGCAAGCGATTACAGCCTCCAGTCTTCTTGGGTATACGGCTACAAGCTTGGAACACCTGTATTTGTGGAGTTTCTCCCATTCTTCTCTGCAGATCCTCTCAAGCTCAGTCAGGTTGGATGGGAGCGTCACTGCACAGCTATTTTCAGGTCTCTCCAGAGATGATCTGGGCCCCTCAAGGACATTATGAGACTTGTCCTAGTATTATGAGTACTTGTCCAAAACCACTCCTGCATTGCCTTGGCTGTGTCCTTAGGGTTGTTGTCCTGTTGGAAGGAAAACCTTTGCCACAGTCTGAGGTCCTGAGCGCTTTAGGAAGAGTCTTGGTGGTTCCAAACTTCTTCCATTTAAGAATGATGGAGGCCACTGTGTTCTTGGAGCTCTACTTTGCTCTACTTTGGATGGTTCCAGGATTCCTCAAGACGTGACGCTTGTAATTCAGGCCAAAGAGTTCAATCTTGGTTTCATCAGACCAGATAATCTTGTTTCTCATGATCTGATAATTATTTAGGTGCCTTTTGGCAAACTACAAGCGGGCTGTGGTGCCTTTTACTGAGGAGTAGCTTCCATCTGGCCCACTCTACAATAAAGGCCTGATTGGTGGAGTGCTGCAGAGATGGTTATCCTTCTGGAAGGGTCTCCCATCTCCACAGCGGAACTGTCAGAGTGACCATCGGCTTCTTGTTCACCTCCCTGACCAAGGCCGTTCTTCCCCGATTCCTCAGTTTGGCCTGGCGGCCAGCTCTAGGAAGAGTCTTGGTTGTTCCAAACTTCTTCCACTTAAGAATGATGGAGGCCACTGTGTTCCTGGGAACCTTCAATGCTGCTGTCATTTTGTTACCCTTCCCCAGATCTGTGCCTGGATACAATCCGGTCTCTGAGCTCTATGGACAATTCACCCCATGGTTTGGTTTTTGCTCTGACATGCACTGTCATCTATGGGACCTTATAAAGACAGATGTGTGACTTTCCAAATCATGTCTAATCAATTTAATTTACCACAGGTGGACTCCAATCAAGTTATAGAAACATTTCAAGGATGATCAATGGAAACAGGATGCACCTGAGCTCAATTTCGGGTCTCATAGCAAAGGGCCTGAATACTTATGTATGTAAGGTTTCTGTTTAGTTTGTTTTTTAATAAATTTGCAAACATTTCTAAAAACCTGTTTTCGCTTTGTCATTATGGGGTATTGTGTGTAGATTAATGAGGAAAAAAATAATAATTCAAGCAATTTTAGCATAAGGCTGTAATGTAACAAAATGTGGAAAAAGTCTAGGGGTCTGAATATCGTCCGAATGCACTATATCATCTCAAAGAAACTCCTGGTCGTTTTAAAACATATCATTATATTTCTGTCATGCTGCTTTGTTGACAACTCCAACCATCTTGCGTCCCAGGTATTCAGCGGCTGCCGCTGGCTGCCACCCAGAGCTTGTTATGACTATTGTGTTTGGGGTAAAGCCTAATTCGTCTCAACTTCTTCCAGAGCTTTGTTCTGTTCAGCCGGGAATCAATATTCTAAATGGACATGGAGGAGGACAGGGTGTGCATCTATTCTCACCACAGTGACTGCTCTCTTGCTCTCTCTGAGATGATGGATCGACAGCGGAAGATGACTGCGAATCAGCGGATCCCACTGATGACCTTACAACCCTCTTAAAAAGGGTCTCCAAAGCCGTAGCTCATAGACGACAAAAATCCCAGTGCTCAGCGCTAACACATTCACTCCCTCTTGCTTCCCTTCTTCCTCACTTTCCCACATGGCTGCTAGGCGTCTCACTTGGTTCAGCTTTCAGAGCCTCTGTCCAGATGTCCGGGGAAACTGGCCAATGGTGTTTGAGAGTAATTTGTTGCAATGTAATGCTTAAGGCAAAACCTTGCTCTGGTGATGATTAACACTGGAAAGTGCAAGGGATCAATTTCACCGCGTACACTTACGGCATGTAATACTGTCCGTCTGGGTAGGGGAATATGACCTCCAATTTAGAAATACAAATTGATCGGGGTGGAAAGAAAGCATCTACACCTACCTATGCTGTGATGGCTTATGGGATTTGGGTGGATTTTTTGCACGCTGCAGATAATACTTTCAAGGTGGCTAATCCATTTAAATATATCCCACTCCTACACATCATACGGTATCTATCATCAGCAAGTGAATGGTCACGGCAATTGCTGCATGCAGCAAACTTGACAGTCCTCCAGGCTTAAGCAGTCTTGTTCTAGTTTTGTGGATTCAGTGCCTAGCATTACAGATTCCCTCTGATTTTCTCTGAAGCAATGGATGGAGCTTCAAAGAAACCCAGCAACATTCAGGACATAATGAAAGCAAACATAGGATTCAAAACAGTGTGTGAGAGAGAGAGAAGAAAGCAAACCAATAGACGTTGAAACTCTGTTTGGACAAAGTAATCAATGATCAAATCCCTTCTTAACACTGCCTTTTACACCCCCCCCCCCCCCCCTCTCAGCTTTCCTCTCTCTTCCTTGCCTTCACAGTGATTTCAGGAATCATTACTTTCCATGATGGCTGTTTCTCTCACGCTCCCGCTCTCCCCCTCTCTGGCATTGTACCAATAAAACAACTCCTACTAATCTTAATCAAAACTGGCGTTCTCATGAGTTGCATCCTCTGATATTTACTTTGGGGAATATAGGCACTGCAGTTCCTAGAATTCATTGGTTGGCCCATCTTCAGTCCATCAATAATGGAACATGTCATTGCCCAAACTCATGCCCATAGATACTGCAAATCAGCAGGGATTTATGATGTGCAGAAGCATACCCACACACCGTACCAATTCAACTCCTGGTCATTACACTGTGCAAATTGTAGTAGAGTAGACCATCACCAAATATAGCTCAACATCGTTCTTATGAAAGCAAGTCAAAGTTTATGAGAGGGAGTTTCCTGTTTAAACAGGAAGTTATGTTATTATACACCAGAAAATGGAGTAATAGTCACTGTGAATGGGGAAAGCATTTATGTAGACCTACAGTAGCAGTCAAAACTTTAGGCACAACTACTCATTCAAGGGCTTTTCTTTATTTTGACAATTTTCTACATTGTAGAATAATAGTGAAGACATCAAAACGATATAATAAAACATATGGAATCATGTAGTAACCAAAGAAGTGTTAAACAAATCAAAATATATTTTTGATTTTAGATTCTTCATAGTAGTAAATTATATATTTTGATTTGTTTAACACTTTTTTGGTTACTACATGATTCCATATGTGTTTTTCATAGTTTTGATGGCTTCACTATTATTCTACAATGTAGAAAATAAATGAAGAAAAACCCTGGAATGAGAAGGTGTGTCCAAACTTTTGATTGGTACTGTATATACAAAAACAACCATTCCCAAAGCAAAATAAACAATGAATCACTTTGTCTCTGTGCTGAGCTCTCTTTCTCTGGCTTCAGGAGATAAGTCTGAACTCTCTCAAGAGATTTTTCACAGAGCAAGCAAGTTAGTCTCAGCAGGACATCAGATGTCACCTTCAGACATGCCTAGTAAACGCCAATTTATGCTTGATCCGACCATGTGGTCCGGAGGCTCCGTACATAGGGTGTGACACAATTGCAATGTCTTCGGAGGCCGTATCAAGCTCCGTACCGCATCGCCCGTGCGCCTCCCAAATGGTGTAACAATGCAGAGGGCTCCGTATAGCGCCGCATTGACATGTTTGGTTGACAGTAGTTGGGGGCGGTAAATCCCGTATAAACACAAACTCACTTCCTTGACAACAAAACATCATCTTTATGATACCTTGTGTAGGGATTTCAAAGACATGAAAATGAGTTTGAACTCCCGGAACGAGATATGGGAGGTAATGCGGATAGATGCCTGTAAAGAGGTCAATGGAATGCAGACTGTGGGGGAAAGATGGATCACGTATTGGCGCAATTTTAAACAAACCTGATCTAACAAAGTGGATATTTGTAAAATCCTTCATGATTGCTGTATTTATTGTAGCAGGCTCACAATGTGGTTACTAAAATCAGATTTGGATATATTTGGCAGTTTTTGCTGCGTAACATTTAAAATTAGTCCCTTTTAAGGTTTAGAAAAAGTGACTGGTAAATGCTAACTCCCATTCGTATAAGCTGGTAGCATAGCTAGTATACAGAAATCGGTGGTGGTAGTCTAAGTTGTTTTTAAATGTAATGCAGTTGATTGGTGAAGATGACAGGAACATGCATTGGGGTTGACATCCATACAGCATTATTCTCTGACTTTTACCTCAACATAGTGTGAAATACACATATATACAATAGACTAAATGTAGGCTAATTTTGCTGAGTGGCAATGGAGAGACTCGGGATGGAGATGCAGGTGGGAAAACAGTGCTGTCTTTTTACTTCATGCTATCTTGGCAGAGCTCCTATGTCAAGCACTGGGAAACGGACTCCAACATCTCAGAAGAGGTACGGTCTTGTCTTTTTGTTTATCCAGTTGCTTTTAATTAGCGGGATGGCTATAGAGATTAGCTTTGAATCACTATGAGTGGTGCAGCGCAGACCAATTCATTGGATGCACGACAGCTCCCTGAAGCACAAGAAGTATGAATGCTCTCACTACTGCCATGGCCGCATCGCAGTAAATGCTGTACGGCCACCGCAGACGTCGAATTGACCATGCAGAGCCTTTAAGAGTCCAACACAGCCACAGGGGGGCTGGCCAGTGAGAGCCTGCCTCTGCAGGAAAGTTCCACAATGAGGCTAGCGTGATTGATACACTCTGTAAAGTTATTTTCAAAACTCCTTGAGCAGAATAGGTGGAATGGTAACAACTACATCAAACACATGGTTTCCAGGTGTTTGATGCGATTCTATTTTCTCAGTTCTGGCCATTATTATGAGCCGTTCTCCCCTCAGCAGCCTCAGGTGCTGTGTCCTGACAGGCAGGCCATTGCCATGTGTTTTTTTTTCTTCAGATTTCTCCCTTTTGTTGCTCAAATCTGGTCAGTTTGATGGTGACGGCAGGCAGCCGCTTGCGAATGTGCCTCTCTATCACCCCCCCAAGATATTCACCAGCAAAGGGATACAGAATAACGCAAACGTTCTATGAACCGTCCAAAGCGTATACTGGATGAGAGTGATGTAACCAATTCCACAGCACACAGGAGTGTCTTGGGTATTGTTCAGGAGGCTGTACGAGACTACGAGTGATTGTTGTTTTGTTCCAGTGTAATTTGAGATGGGCTGACCACTTCCACAATTTTTCCCTCTGAAGTAGACTTGAATTGCAGGAAGATGCGGTGCGATCTAAGGAGCCCGATAATTTCCGCCTATCCATAACGCTGCTGTCTGCTGTCTTTGTCGCTAATGGGGCTTTGATGTGCCATAGCCAAGCAGAGCAAAGCAGGGAAACTAGAACAAGGATGGGGCTGGCAGATGTACACTACTTGAGGGAATTATAATATAAAAAAATACACTGGCCCTACTACCACCTCATTAAAAAAAAACTCTGCTTATTTTAGTTGGGAGGACGCTTCTCATTGAGACCCCCCCCCAGTGTTATTAAAACTTTGCCAACTTTGGAGAGAAAAAAAACATGCATACAAGACATACAGTAGTGTGCGGGTGCACAGTGGATGTGGGTGCACAGTGGGTGTGGGTGCACAGTGGGTGCGGTTGCACAGTGGGTGCGGGTGCACAGTGGGTGTGGGTGCACAGTGGGTGTGGGTGCACAGTGGGTGCGGGTACACAGTGGGTGTGGGTGCACAGTGGGTGCGGGTACACAGTGGGTGCGGGTACACAGTGGGTGCGGGTACACAGTGGGTGTGGGTGCACAGTGGGTGCGGGTACACAGTGGGTGTGGGTGCACAGTGGGTGTGGGTACACTTTTGTCTTGGTGTATGTATCCGCTCAAATTCTTTATGTACTAAAGGATGTGTATGGAATTATTGATGCTCCCTATATCAATTACTCAGAGCGTAGATAACCACCGAGAGCAATATCATTCTACCAATTACACAGGAGTAAAGTGCTTTGGTGTAATTTGCTGTGAACATTGTGCCACCTGCCAAATTATATTTAGAATATGTGCTGCAGAGACACTGGAGATGGTTAAATAATGAAATGGGTTCCCTACTTCACCCAGATATCATACTCCTGGGAGGGAAATATGGGGTCATCTGACTTTACAGTGCAACAATTAAGAAATGTGTGGTGCAATGGGCCCGCATTCCCACATGCCTGAACACACACACACACACAACACACACACAGGGTACCAGCAGTGGCATGCAGAATGTACGAACAGTATATAAAATGAAAAAAAAAACACAGGATAATCACCAGAGGTTTACTAAAAAAACATGTTCAATTTCCTGTAGGATCTCTAGCTCTCTAAAGACGTTTCGGACCTCGTCTCTCTCTATGCACTGCTGTTTGTTCATGTACTTCATGGCGTACATCTTCTCTGTGTCCCTCTTCTGCACAATGCACACCTTCAGGGGAAATAAGGACAGAAGAACAGAGAGTAGGTTACCCACTTAGGACTGGAACCAGACTTGTATAAAGCAAGTAAAGACAGATGCACACAGACACCTTAGTATACAATAATATACAGTATACCAGAGCATGTGACAGGATTAGCTTTTCATAATGGCTGATATTACTGCCCTCCATTAGAATATTTACAATGGGGCTTGGAAAACATTTACAAAAACACACAAACAGTCTCCGACCTCATCATGTGCTCATTAAAAGTTGATGTTTCGTAGAGTGGAGAAATGTCAATGTGAAATGTCAAGAGCAGGACAGGGGGTATGGGAGGGCAAGCCTCATTACTGTAACATTCAGTCATTAGGAAGCTATGACCTCAGCTACTGTTACGCAAACAGTCGCTGCAGAAAATAAACAATGGTTTGGAAAGAAAAATCACTTCTATAAAGAAGTACTAATCTCCAATGAAGAACGCCAAATTCTGGCGTTATTACAGAAAAATCAACTGTACAGAGTAAAATATTGAAGTGATCAAATATTATATTAACACACTGTTGATACCTATCCCACACCCAAGTGGAGTAATACAACAATTTCACAACTTTTATTTTTATATATACTTTATTTTTATTGAACACAAAAACACAAAACAGGAAGGCAGGTAGAGCACACATACGTACATCAGATTAGTTACAAGTAACATCATCTTTGAATTAGAAAACTTCCAAGTATGGATCCCAAAATAATATTTTAGGTTTGGTAAGGCCATACTCCCACTGTGTTTTGGTAGTTGCAATGATGTACATTTAAATTCTTGGTCTCTTACTGTTCCAGATAAACCTTGATATCCGTTTATCCCATTCCCGAACTGTTTAGGTGGGATTTCTATAAGCAGTGATTGGAACAAATACAGTAACCTCGGAAGGATATTAATTTTGATCGTTTCAATTCTACTACTAAGATCCAAAGGAAGTGAATTACACCTGTCCCGATCATCATATATTTTCTTGTTGATGGGAACATGATTTCTTTCATAAGGTTTTGGTGTATCTTTTGGTAGATTTACTCCAATATACTTAATGGATGAAGAGGTCCACTGGACGTTATATTTACTATTCAGCTCTTGCTGTGGGTATACTTATATACAAGGGTTTGGGTCTTGTGTACCCTGAACATACCCTGAAAATGTTCCAAATGTTTATAAAACATTCGTCAATCTACTGTACACTTGAACCTGGGTCTTTAGGAAATATCAGAAGGTCATCAGCACACATGTATACCTTGTGTTCATTGGCTCTTATTGTTATTCCCCTGAGGATGGGTATTTTCTTACTGCCTGTGCGAATGACTCAATGTACAAGGAGAAGAGCGTGGGTGAAAGATCACAGCCTTATCTTGCCCCTCGTTTTAGACTTATTGTTTGTGACAAATGTCCATTCATCTTTATTCTGGCAGTCGGATATGAATGTAGTGTTTTGATGCACTGTATCACTTTGTTGAAATCAAATCTATCCATAACTTGGAATAGATAATCCCATCCCACTGAATCAAATTATTTCTCTGCATCTAGACTGTCCTCCATTCTTTTTGCTATTATTGATGCATACAGTTTATAATCCACATTAAGAATTGCAATAGGTCTTTTGAAATTGCATTCCTTCTGATCTTTACCCTCCTTTGGAATTACAGATATTATGGCTTCTCTCCACGATGGTGGTAGATCCCCCCCCCCCCATAGAAGGCATCTGCCTTATATGGTTGCTTGTACAGATTTGTATAGTATGATTCAAATATATTCTGTATTTCATCCCATTTGCATGTAATCATTGTTTTATATTTCGAAAGTTGTATTCTGTGCTTTTTGTTTTCTGAGTCTCCATTCTGGCAATTTTGTTGCTTTGAGCCGGCTTCCTAATATCGTAGTTCCAGGGACCTGGGCTTTTTCTCGACTTCTTCACTATAAATCTGATCAATTTCCTGTTTAACCTTTTGAATCTCACGCATGCAATATACACTACATGACCATAAGTATGTGGACACCTGCTCATCCAACATCTCATTCCAAAATCATGGGCATTAATGTGGAGTTGGTCCCTCTTTTGAAGCTATAACATCCACTCTTCTGGGAAGGCTTTTCACTAGAGGTTGGAAAATTGCTGCAGAGACTTCCATTCAGCCACAAGAGCTTTAGTGAGGTAGGGCACTGATGTTAGGTGATAAGGCCAGGCTCACAGTCAGCGTTTCAATTCATTCCAAAGGTGTTTGATGGGGTTGAGGTCAGGGCTCTGTGCAGGCCAGTCGAGTTCTTCCACACCGATCTCGACAAACCATTTCTGTATGGACCTCACTTTGTGCATGGGGGCATTGTCATGCTGAAACAGGAAAGGGCCTCCCCCAAACGGTTGCCACAAAGTTGGAAGAACAGAATCATCTAGAATGTCATTGTATGCTGTAGCGTTAAGATGTCCCTTCACTGGTTTTAAGGGGCCTAGCCCAAACCATGAAAAACAGACCATTATTCCTCCTCCACCAAACTTTACAGGTGGCACAATGCATTGGGACAGGTAGCGTTCAGATAGCCATCAAGAACATGCCACCGCTTACCGATCAAGAGGGTGCACAAAGGTTCTATGTGCACAAAGGTTAACTATGTGGGCAAATTTGTGCACAAAGGTTCTACGTGCACAAAGGTTAACTATGTGGGCAAATTTGTACCTAATCTGGCAACTCACATGAGTCTACTGTGTAAAACTAGAGTGGTGTTGGAACAGTATAAACAGTTTGAGGAGCTCAAGGCATGAATCACGCATGCTCCAGTACTGAGGTTCTATGATGAAAAGCGCAAAACCAAAATCTCAGCAGATGCCTCTATAGCAGGTTTCCAGTGCCTTGCAAAAGTATTCACCCCCCTTGGCTTTTTTCCTATTTTTTTTGCATTACCTGTCATTTAAACAGATTTTTATTTGGATTTCATGCAACATACATTCACAAAATAGTTCAAATTGGTGAAGTGAAATGAAAAAAAAATTCTTGTTTAAAAAAAATGACATTTAAAAAAAATGGAAAAAGTGGTGTGTGCCTACTGTATGTATTCACCCCCTTTGATATGAAGCCCCTAAATAAGATCTGATTCAACCAATTACCTTCAGAAATCAGATTATTTAATTCATTAAGTGTGGTGAAAACAGTGGCAACCAGATCGATCATATGATGAAATGACACCTGAGGGAGTTACATACAGGATAAAATAAGAGACAAGAAGATACAACACACTACAAATAGAAAAGGTTGCCGACCCCTGGTGTAGCCTATTAGGAGCATAACAGCAGAAGTGTAACAGCAGAATCTGCGAAGGCCCGCAGCAGCGGGAGGATGAAGGTCGAGAACAGGGTTTTTTCCTTCTTCTCGTTAAGCTATCTTGATCTCTGTCTCCCTTGAGTCATTTGTGTCTTAGTTATTTAATCACAGTGTGTTTGAAGCATCAGACAAGCTCAGTAGCCTTCATATAGTGGACTTCATTACAACACATAGGGTGTGTCTATATAGGGAAAAATATGTTTAAACATTTTGACCAATCGATTAGTCGAAAGAACAGACTACTCTAGGTCGACCAAGATTTGTTGTAGTTGGGGACAGCCCTCATTTGAATTCATTTGTTTATTTAACCTTTATTTAACTAGGCAAGTCAGTTAAGAACAAATCCTTATTTACAATGACGGCCTACCAAAAGGCAAAAGGCCTCCTACGGGGGGGCTGGGATTAAAAATAAAACAAAATATAAATATAGGACAAAAACACAGGTCACGACAAGAGAGACAACACTACACTACATAAAGAGAGACCTAAGACAACAACATAGCAAGGCAGCAACACATGACAACACAGCATGGTAGCAACACCACATGACAACAACATAGCAAGTCAGCAACACATGACAACACAACATGGTAGCAGCACAAAACATGGTACAAACATTATTGGGCACAGACAACAGCACAAAGGGCAAGAAGATAGAGACAACAATACATCACGCAAAAGCAGCCACAAGTAACTCTGCAAGATCACGGTCGAACCAGGGCCTGAACCTGTTGTTAATTCTCATTTTCTTTATGGGGGTGTGTTTGTTAACAATAACACCGAAAATATCAAAAAAGAAGGTCCAAGCATCTTCTACAGAGGGGATCAAGCTGATTCTATCAGTTCATGAAGGAAGGCTTGCTCATTAAAGTTTTATAGCAAGCGTCTATGACAAATCAGGACAGCTCGTTTCACTGAGCAGCCAATACAAACACAGGCTGTAAAACAGTGATCACTAAGGTCATTACAGAAAACACCAGACTGATACCTATCAGGATTATTTGTGGGGATAACATCAAGAAGAGTAGCCTTTTCTGGGTGTTTGGAGTCAAACCTTGTGGGATTGGTAATAATATGAGAAATATTTAGGGAGTCCCATTGCTTTAGGACTTGGTCAGGTGGTTTAAGTATGTCCCAATTTAGGTCACCTAGAAGAACAAATTCAGACTTAGTGTAAGGAGCCAGGAGAGAGATTAGGGCAGGTAGGGTACAGGCCGGTGCTGATGGAGGACGATGGCACCCAGCAACAGTCAACAAAGAGCTATTTGAAAGTTTAATACTTAAAACCAGCAAATCAAATTGTTTGGCGACTTGGTAAAGACAACTGAGCACTGAAGGTGATCCTTGGTAAAGATTGCCACTCCCCCAACTTTGGAAGATCTGTCTTGCTGAAAAATACTATAATCAGAAAGGTTAACATCAGTTAACAACAAACACTCTTCCTTATCCAAGTCTTAGTAATGACCAACACATCTTGATTGGAGCTGTGAACCCACACTTTCAATTGATACAATTTAGGTAATAAGCTTCTAGTGTTAACATACAGAAAACCCAGGCTTTTATGAGAGCAGAAATCAGTGAAGCAGATATTAGAGCACATGTCAGAATTGGGGCTAGCAACTGTAGATGGGCCAGAGTGTACATGCATATTTCCAAATATCATCAACAGTAATACAATCAAGGCACGGCAGAGGACAGGGAGAGCTCTGCAGTGCTGATTTATGACATCTGAATGTGCATCAGATGGCAAAAATATAATATTTTACAGCAATTTCATCAGGTAACATGAATACAAAGCCGGCGTAGAGGTGGTTAGAATGGGATGGGAGGCCAAAAACGAGTAACCAACAGAGAGTATGAGTCCCGAGTGTGGGAACAAACAGTCTATCCCAGGGTTGGGAAATGAAAGTTCATAGTCAACAAAGCATGCAGGAGTCATGAGGCAAATAGCAGAATGCACAAGAAAAAAATATATATAACGACTTGGGGCTAGCCACTAAGTTCAAAGTCACTCGCTCCAGTGAGTGTGTGCTGGAGGCGAGCGAAAGTTCGGGAGAGGGGGGGGAGGGTCAGAGGACTGTCTCCTGCCTATGGAGTTTGAGGGGGATGAGTCTGGGGGACGGGCCCCTCGGCCAAGTATCAAAATGCATGCCGCAGTTGCAACCAAAACGTATTGGTCGCCTAGACACATCGCTTGAGTCAAAGAGAAAGGTGTATTGGTATTGTGTGCTATGGGGGTGAGTATATAGCCCATAATAACCTACTATGTGTTAATATAAGCCATCAACCATATGCAATTCATTTATTGAATCCTCTTCATGTTATAGCCTTCCATGACGTTGTCAGTGTCATTCATCATTAGCTAATAGATCTGTTATTAACGTGACCATACCTAAGGTGCCAGTAGAGGCCACATACTTCAGGCTACTCACCCTTAAAGCAGTGGGGAAAAATTGGGGAGCTGTTTTATCTCTTGCAAAGTCGACCATAACGGCCCAATACGTCTAACAGCTGGCTGTAATTTAAGTCCGTTAAATCCTATTCAGTAACATCTATCTTCGCGTTGGAAATTTCTGAGTCTGAGTCAAATGTGAATGTCCTCTCGCCGAGGAAATCTCCCTCTTTCTCCACGACTCTGCTCGCACACCACGGGTCATGGGGGGAGCTGCTCGAGTATTTCCAATGGTAAAGTCACCAGTCTTCTGGCGGTATACTCCACTGGGATGCCCTTCGACTTCAGGTCCTCAGATGCCCCGTCCACATGCTCGTAAGAAGCCAGCTCGTATAGTGCCTTCTTGATAGCTGTGTATTCCTTCCTTCTTCTCAGTATCTTTCACACGTAGTCATGATCAAATGACACCCGTTGACCTTGGAAGTTAACAGGCTTTTTCAAGGCTGCACGGAGGACTCTCTTTGACGGAGAATTGTAGGAAACATGCAGCTATGGATCTTGTATACGGGTATGCTCTAAGGCCAATATACCCTCGGCCACAGAATAAAGTCTAATGTTATTATGACTTAAAAAAAACGAGTTCTACCACTTTGCTTGTAGTGCGTATTGGCCTTTCAAAGACTGCACAAGTGTGTCCTTGACCGCAGTGTTCCACGTAACCGTTTCCCCAATGCGCTGTTCTGCATCCCCCAATTGTTGTAGATATGGGGTGAAGTTCCTCTTTTTTCCCTTTGAATTTCTGGTTAATGACCCTCTTGAACACCTTCAGTTATTTTCGTACATCTTCTCAAAGCCAGCGAGCGCCTCATGCAATTCCTTCATCATATCACAGAATGAGGGTTCTTTTGCTGCTAGCTGTTTTGTGTTAGCATTAGCAATCTCTGCTTCGTAGACAATTGTAGCTTCTCCTACTAGTGGACTATCGTTGCAGCTCCACTACCTTTTCCTGCTTTCCCCTTTTACATTTTATTATAAGTTTCTAAAATACTCTGACTAAATACTTGAATTTATGAGGAAAATACCCAACCAATGTGTAGTTGCCATTTCCTAAATTACATCACCGGAAGTCTCTCACATAACTTTTCTTACCTAAAAAGTCACCTCAAACCCATTTAAGTTAAGAGTACCCAGAACAGGAGGGAAATAACTATTTTTAGAACAATTGGTATGCAATTATCTATCTATCTATGAGCAACAATGCCTAATTAATCATAACCATTACAGATAACACATCCTAATTGCCTCATATATTCAGTCAATAAAAAACTATTTACATTTAATTTATTTATTGAAACCGTAATATAAACTGATTATATTATATCATGGAACACAATCTTCAAAAAGGCTGTAACCTTGTAAAAGTCTATGTCTGTTTTGTTCATTTAGCAATACACTCTTATTTCCCGTGCCCTTATTACAGTCAACACACTATTTTATAGCAAAGAACATGATGTAATAACAGAATAAAAAATAAAACAATATTTTTCTCAATGAAAACATTTGCCAGTGCGAAGTGATGTGCATTTGGCGCTTCTGGAACAGTTTCAATGAGTGATCATTTGAAACGGGCTTAGTTTGGCACATTGAAATAACAAAATTCAAGGTTACAAACCAAAATCTGTATTTTCGATGTAGTTTATTCTGCCTGTTCTTTGGCATTTTCAGTTCCACATTGTACACTGCATGGTGATGAATTACAGCCACTATATCTGTTGGCTGAGTATGTTCTAATGAAAATACACTCTTTGTCTATGTTTAGGGGGTTTATAGCCTAGGCTAACCATTTCTAAATGGCACTAGCAAAGTAGCCTATGCAAAAATAGATTGGACGCAATTATTCTAAAACTTCAGCTCGTTGTTGGAACACATATTTCCCTATTTTAATCCAGTCCATTTTGAATTTGTGATAAAACTGTCATTTGGCAAGGAATGTAGCTTGTGAAACCCATCAGTTAAAAATTTCATTTTTTTCTCCACGACAAGCCACAAAAGCACATTCCACCAAATAGTTTTACAGTATTTGAAATTTGGGTCTCTGAATTAAGATGGAGTGTTGACGTCTGTTTGAGTACTAGATTACTCATGGCCATCCCTAGTACCAGGATGATACAGCCCACCCCAGCTGTCACGTCTCAGGTATTATCAAGTTACTGCGGCGCCAGAGGCAGAATGATGTGTTTGAGCTGCTCCAGCTATCCAGCACCATACAGCAGAAGGGTCTAACTGAATTGAATTGTCCACAAAGGCCCAGGTCTCCTCATTACAGCTCGGCAGATGGCTGGTTTACAGCATTAGAGGAAGAAAAGTCAGGAGGAAATCTATTACCCTACAAAACACAATCTAATTGCCCGCCTCCCTTTGAGCAGGAGCACAAATAAGAGCTGCTCTCCATCTTGCTCTCCTTCCCTCTCTTCTTTCATACACAGGTTTTTCCTCCCTCTGTCTTTGTCATAGGCTCATTACAGTCTAGTATAAACTAATACCATTTCCCTCCTCCTTAAGGATCAATGTGAGTAAGGAGAGAGGGTGTGGGAAGAGACACATCAGGTAGATGACAGAGGACAGGTTTGTGGTGGAAGAGGAGAAGCTTGCGGAGTAAAAGCAGGCTCTGGTTTCGCTATCATGGAAGCCGATTGGTAAAATGGACAATTCAGGGGATGAAAGAAGTTTTTAAAAACCAATTTTGCCCTCTCATGGTGACACTGCGGTTCATGGCCCATTTATATTTCCTCCTTCCTCCCTTGTTGCCCTTCACACAGACCCACTTTCTCTAGCCAGTCATCTGCCCTTTGCGAGGGGATGGACGATAAAGGGAAATAAATGAAACACTGCAATTGCTAACCAAACGTCTAAAGCTTTTCCCTCTCGTCCAGCTCAGGCTGTTAGCTTCCCTTATGATTACACTTGTTGCTGTAAAGCATGGAGAGCTGGCAAAGGCTTGTGATTTCCTGTGGTCCCCAGAGCAAAGCAGTCTTTCACACTCTTGACAGTTAAACTAAACTATCTAACTGCACCGAGGAGCCGACGACCTATCAGACCTGTATCAAATCATCAGTCAAATACCCCATCTCTGGCCCCTCATTTGAGTTCAGATATGTTTCTTGACCGACCATCAGCCAGAATTATGATTTGTTAAGAGTTTATTCTATGTCTTGTGAATACATGCCCACTAAGAACATTGAGGATTGATCAACACTATTTTTCATTATAGATGTTTATGTAGTGTATCAAGAGCATACATAATGTATGGAGTCAATATAAGACAAAGATATGTTCAATACCACACGTGGTGGATAATACTGAAGATTTGTTATTTATTTCACCTTTATGCAAGTCAGTTAAGAACAAATTCTTATATTCAATGACGGCCTACAAACAGTTCTACCTTGATTAGGGGCAGAACGACAGATTTTTACCTTGTCAGCTCGGGGATTCGATCTTGCAACCTTTTGGTTACTAGTCCAATGCTCTAATCACTAGGCTACCTGAATACATGAACGTGTGTGACATGGAATGTCAATGGAATTGTGCACCCAGCCCAAAATAATTACAGGGCCCAGACGTGCTCAATGGGATTGAGATCCGGGCTCTTCGCTGGCCATGGCAGAACACTGACATACCGGTCTTGCAGGAAATCGTGCACAAAACGAGCAGTATGGCTGGTGGCATTGTCATGCTGGAGGGTCATGTCAGGATGAGCCTACAGGAAGGGTACCACATGAGGGAGGAGGATGTCTTCCCTGTAACGAACAGCGTTGAGATTGCCTGCAATGACAACAAGCTCAGTCCGATGATGCTGTGACACACCGCCCCAGACCATGACGGACCCTCCACCTCCAAATCGATCCCGCTCCAGAGTACAGGCCTCGGTGTAACGCTCATTCCTTCGAAGTTGAAACACAAATCCGACCATCACCCCTGGAAAGACAAAACCACCACTCGTCAGTGAAGAGCACTTTTTGCCAGTCCTGTCTGGTCCAGCGACGGTGGGTTTGTGCCCATAGGCGACATTATTGCCGGTGATGTCTGGTGAGGACCTGCCTTACAAAAGGCTAACAAGCCCTCAGTCCAGCCTCGCTCAGCCTATTGCGGACAGTCTGAGCACTGATAGAGGGATTGTGCGTTCCTGGTGTATCTCGGGCAGTTGTTGTTGCCATCATGTACCTGTCCTGCAGTGATGTTTGGATGTACCAATCCTGCGCAGGTGTTACACGTGGTCTGCCACTGCGAGGACGATCAGCTGTCCGCCCTGTCGCGCCGTCTTAGGCGTCTCACAGTACAGACATTGCAATTTATTGCCATGGCTACATCAGCAGTCCTCATGCTTCCTTGCAGCATACATAAGGCACATTCACGCAGATGAGCAGGGACCCTGGGCATCTTTCTTTTGGTGTTTTTCAGAGTCAGTAGAAAGGCCTCTTTAGTGTCCTAAGTTTTCATTACTGTGACCTTAATTGCCTATCGTCTGTAAGCTGTTAGCGTCTTAACGACCATTTCACAGGTGCATGTTCATTAATTGTTTATGGTTCATTGAACAAGCATGGATAGTGTTTAAACTCCTTACAATGAAGATCTGTGTAGCTATTAATATTTTTACGAATGATCTTTGAAAGACGGGGTCCTGAAAAAGGGATGTTTCTTTTTTTGCTGAGTTTATATGAGGTTGTATCATGTCTTAGTCTTCACGTTAGAAAAATAAGACCAATAAAGAATTAGAAATACTAGAAGAGAAAGAAAACAGCTTAGATATAAATGTTGACACCCTTCAACAGTTGAACACTTCTTAACTTAAATATAATAAACACTCGGATGTTAGCATAGTAATGGATTTTTCCAGAATTAACGGTCTTTAAAACATTTTATGAAAAACTGTATCAATCCGAAAACAAGCAGGCCCATATTAACGTGAACAGGGCTGTAGTGGAGCCGGTCGAGAGTTAAGTTCCTAGGTGTCCACATCAACGAACTATCGTGGTCCAAACACACCAAGACAGTCGTGAAGAGGGCACGACAACATCTTTTCCCCTCAGGATACTGAAAAGATTTGGCATGGGTCCCCAGATCCTCAAAAAGTTATACAGCTGGACCATCGAGAGCATCACCACCTGGTATGGCAACTGCTTGGCATCTGACCATAAGGCGCTACAGAGGGTAGTGAGTACAGCCCAGTACATCACTGGGGCCAAGCTTCCTGCCATCCAGGACCTATATACTAGGTGGTGTCAGAGGAAAGCCCCAAAAAATTGTCAAACACTCCAGTCACCCAAGTCATAGACTGTTCTCCTTAACAGCTTCTACCTCCTTCTACCTCCAAGCCATAAGGCTACTGAACAATTAATCAAATGGCTACCTGGACTATTTACATTGACACCCCCCCCAAATGTGTTTTTTACACTGCTGCTACTCGCTGTTTATTATCTATGCATAGTCACTTCACCCCTACCTACGTGTACAAATTACCTCAACTAACCTGTACCCCTGCACATTGACTCAGTACCGGTAACCATGTATTTAGCCTCGTTACTGTTATTTTATTATGTTACTTTAATAATGTTTTACTTTCGTTTATTTGGTAAATATTTTCTTAACTCTTTCTTGAACTGCACAGTTGGTTAAGGGCTTGTAAAGTAAGCATTTCATGGTAAGGTCTACACCTGTTGTATTCGGCGTATGTGACAAATAAAGTTTGATTTGAAACTGACACCATTTTGGGATAATGCCTGTACTATCATATCATTGTATCTAGGAATTTATATCCATCCATCTCGATTATGTCTGTTGGGAAATGTAAATATTGGTGACCAATATCAAAGAAAGTTTTGTAACTTTGGTGTAATTGCAGATTTTTTTTTTTATAGCTATTCATCGGAAAGTATCATACTCACTGCCAATAACAAACTCGAGGGCTGAACTGTGTATTGAAAGGGGAGGCTACTGTGTTTTTGTACGTTCATGGACAGGTGTGGGCATGTTGTGTTGTGTATCGGTTGTGGTGGTTGTGTTGTTTTTGTGTTCTGTTGGTTTGAGTTTATGAAAAAACACCCCCCCCCCACCACACAACATTAATTTATTAATATATTTATAGAGAATATTTGCAATTCAATAGCTCAGAGACCAAGGTATGGAAAATTGGAATATTTTTTTTTAGCTGGTCTGTATCTGACATTTCCCATAAAAATTACCTCATGAATATAGAGTACAGTAAAGACCTTTCAACTGTCAAAACAATAACACGTTCTATATGCACGCACAACCAAGAAGTTCCCCAGTGAACATCCGTTGCTGCCGCGCAAATAACCACAGGTCTAGCGTAATGAAGGTAGAAAACGCTCACCTTACCTTCATTTCTGTGAAGACAGCCGACACTATAACTAAACTATAACTGTAACTAGCATACGAGTCCAATGTTTGACGGCCACATTGTTTACATTTAACATTTACATTTAAGTCATTTAGCAGACGCTCTTATCCAGAGCGACTTACAAATTGGTGCTTTCACCTTATGACATCCAGTGGAACAGCCACTTTACAATAGTGCATCTAAGTCTTTTAAGGGGGGTGAGAAGGATTACTTTATCCTATCCTAGGTATTCCTTAAAGAGGTGGGGTTTCAGGTGTCTCCGGAAGGTGGTGATTGACTCTGCTGTCCTGGCGTCGTGAGGGAGTTTGTTCCACCATTGGGGGGCCAGAGCAGCAGTTTACATCAAAGTTAGCGAGCAGCAGTAATTACCCTGCTATTAACCACTCTCTCCCCCCTCACTAATCTCTCTCCTAGCTCTTTGTCTGCGTCCTCCAAAACGCAACTGTATTTTACTCAGATGTATCGCCCACTTAGTTTCAATTAAGAAACATACTGTAGTTTTAATGAACCGCTAGCTTGTGCTAGGCATGTATTATCGACCTCCCCTTAGGACCTCTAGCTAAGCTAGGCTATAATACAAATGTTAGCGACGACACGTTGTGGTGATAATTTTGAACTGCATATAATTACACCAGGATGATACATAACATGAAGCTAACAAATTGCAACTTTATTTCAAGCAACATGTATTTTGAAATTAAATCAAATGAATTTTTAAAATGATTAAATATTCCTTTCTGCACACCCTCTTGATCGTGAAATTTGCTGATAATGCTTATCTCCTGAGCATGTCATCCGTAAGGCCTACCTTAATTTCAAGGGTAGGGCTTGCACTAATCAATCAATTTAATGAAGGCATGTGCAGTAGCTGTAGAAGTTAAATGTGGTATCCTTCAACATGGTAATCCTCATTGTCTAATGAAAAAGAAAAATGTGGTATCCTTCAACATGGTAATCCTCATTGTCTAATCAAAAAGAAAAATGTGGTATCCTTCAACATGGTAATCCTCATTGTCTAATGAAAAAGAAAAACCCACACACTGATTTTAACAGTATAAGCCTTTTCTTTGATTTCAAGTTAGTAGCAAATGATTAACACACAAGTTCTCAGATGTGAGTGCTTTTCCTATTTCTTGTAGTATCATTTCAAAATGGAGAAAACATCAGCAAAACGTTTTTTTTTTTTTAAATGTGAGGATTTGCAAATCCTGTTTCAGTATAGAAATGACAAGCCACATGTACAAGTGCATTGGACATGCCCACGAGGCCAATACTAATCCCATCATGTCTGCATTCACAATGCATGCCATAAATAATCTCTCATCCACTGTAACCAAAAGGGTAGAGCATGGATAGTGGAGGCAAGGGAAAAATACCCTGGAGAGTGACCACAGTGAAGGGTCACTTTTACAGGGCTGCAAATTAGCTATGTAATATATGAGTTCCATCCCTGTATGGCTGACCTGGCCCCTAATCCCTGATCAAATTACATTTGTAGCTTGCATGCCAACCACTGAAGGAGGATAGTGAGTGTAGCAGAATTAAGTAAATCGGCGCATAATTGCAGGAGGGGATCCTCCCGTAGCCGAGACGCTTACAGTATTAAAATATAGATCCATTCATGATTGACAGGTGGAGACACTACTTCCAAGTCTCAAGGGGGAATGATGGCTACTAGAACTCAACTGCAGCTTAGGTCTGCTACAGTCACACCCCTTTCACCGACAGTATAACTCAGTTCACACAGTCTGCTCTGCTGGCTACTGAGGTTGATGAGGACAAGGTCAGTGAGTGTAACAGAGGGGTGAGTGTGTGGCACATGTGAGCTAGTTGACAGGTGAGTGCTAGGCTCTTTCTCAATTCATTCTTCCTCGATTCCTCATCTCCTTCTAAAAACCCAGTGGAGAAGAAAGTCAGGGGGGAGGGACCTATTACCTTCTCCAATACAGTTGCTGCTTTGTGGATACAGGTGAGGAGATGGGATGCGAGTAATCAAGGAAAGACAAAGTGAGAAAGCCCTAGTAGCCATCCTGTGGTGATGTCACCCGCCCTGAGACCTAAAGTACTGTTATCCTAGCCCAACTAAGATCAAGGTTTTGGTATGATAATGCTGCTTTGTGGATATGTAGTGCTGTTGAGGACAGTTAGGGGTGTTGCGGTGACCATAATACCGCCACACCAGCAGTCATGAGTCATGGCCGCAGTATAATTCCACATGACCGTTGAGTCGCGGAATCTCCTCTTATATATTCTTGGACATGCTAGGGTAGTATCCAACTAGCTAATGGCCTGGCACTCAGGGCTCTGTTGTCCTAACCACTCGGACATCAATGCAATCGAAAATGGAAAAAAAAAATCACAAAACAGTATCGTGCTTTTAACTCACCTCACTGTGATTGATCAATTTAAAGAAAGAAGATCAACAACAGGCTGAAACTGAGTGGAAAACAAGGTCATTGTGGATGTTGTTTCAAAGCCAAACAACGAAATGGACAGCGCTTTCTAAAGGTGATGATTAATTCAAAACACATTAGAGCGCTTATACATACTCACAGGCCTACATATGAGCCCAAGCCTGAAATGTATTTTTATAAAAATAAAGATTGTGCCGTTCCTCATACAATACATATCCTACCGCATATTATGCACTGCTGAAACACATTTCAAAAACGGATTTAAGAGGTCTTTAATTAAACTAGCCTATAATCCAAAATTATACAAATTCTAGTAAATCGGCTTTGAGGGTGGACTGTGTTATGCATACTGGATGGACGGGTTACCTTATGCTACTCTCCAAAGTTTCCATTCACGCATCTGGCAGAGAACGTATAGGCCTAGGCGATGCAGTTGGATCATTGATTGTGCAGGGCGGCTTACAGAGTTAGCCTACAATAGTGAATTTGTATTTGATTTTGAATAGCCTAGTAATAGTGAATTTTTTATAATTAATAAGATGACACATGAGCCTACCCTTAGCTACAGAATTTCTCACCACTGTGAGCTTCCATCTCCTCCCCTTTCTCCATCATTACTTTCTCAAGCATGCAGAAGGTTTAATTAAATAGGTTTTGTTGTGAAAATGTGTTACCTTCAATGTTCCCCACACAGATTTCACATGGTTTCCCAAAATAAGCACTTGTTAGCTGCCAAAACAGGGTTGGGGAGCCCATGGCATAGAGTTTGGATGGAGATTCACCGGTCACACAGCGTGAGGCTGCTTGCTCCTCAAACAGTGGTTGATGTGGGAGTGAAATAACCAGAGTAGCCTACCCGAACAAACAAATCAAATTTGATTTGTCACATACACATGGTTAGCAGATGTTAATGCGAGTGTAGCGAAATGCTTGTGCTTCTAGTTCCGAAAATGCAGTAATAACCAACGAGTAATCTAGCTAACAATTCCAAAACTACTACCTTATACACACAAGTGTAAAAGGATAAAGAATATGTACATAAAGATATGAATGAGTGATGGTACAGAACGGCATAGGCAAGATGCAGTAGATGGTATCGAGTACAGTATATACATATGAGATGAGTATGTAAACAAAGTGGCATAGTTTAAAGTGGCTAGTGATACATGTATTACATAAAGATGCAGTAGATGATAGAGTACAGTATATACGTATACATATGAGATTAATAATGTAGGGTATGTAAACGTTATATTAGGTAGCATTGTTTAAAGTGGCTAGTGATATATTTTACATCATTTCCCATCAATTCCCATTATTAAAGTGGCTGGAGTTGAGTCAGTGTGTTGGCAGCATCCACTCAATGTTAGTGGTGGCTGTTTAACTGTCTGATGGCCTTGAGATAGAAGCTGTTTTTCAGTCTCTCGGTCCCAGCTTTGATGCACCTGTACTGACCTCGCCTTCTGGATGATAGCGGGGTGAACAGAGAGTGGCTCGGGTGGTTGTTGTCCTTGAGGATCTTTATGGCCTTCCTGTGACATCGGGTGGTGTAGGTGTCCTGGAGGGCAGGTAGTTTGCCCCCGGTGATGCGTTGTGCAGACCTCACTACCCTCTGGAGAGCCTTACGATTGTGGGCGGAGCAGTTGCCGTACCAGGTGGTGATACAGCCCGACAGGATGCTCTCGATTGTGCATCTGTAGAAGTTTGTGAGTGCTTTTGGTGACAAGCCAAATTTCTTCAGCCTCCTGAGGTTGAAGAGGCCCTGCTGCGCCTTCTTCACGATGCTGTCTGTGTGGGTGGACCAATTCAGTTTGTCTGTGATGTGTACGCCGAGGAACTTAAAACTTACTACCCTCTCCACTACTGTTCCATCGATGTGGATAGGGGGGGTGTTCCCTCTGCTGTTTCCTGAAGTCCACAATCATCTCCTTAGTTTTGTTGACGTTGAGCGTGAGGTTGTTTTCCTGACACCACCCTCCGAGGGCCCTCACCTCCTCCCTGTAGGCCGTCTCGTCGTTGTTGGTAATCAAGCCTACCACTGTTGTGTCGTCCGCAAACTTGATGATTGAGTTGGAGGTGTGCGTGGCCACGCAGTCGTGGGTGAACAGGGAGTACAGGAGAGGGCTCAGAACGCACCCTTGTGGGGCCCCAGTGTTGAGGATCAGCGGGGTGGAGATGTTGTTACCTACCCTCACCACCTGGGGGAGGGCCCGTCAGGAAGTCCAGTACCCAGTTGCACAGGGCGGGGTCGAGACCCTGGGTCTCGAGCTTGATGACGAGTTTGGAGGGTACTATGATGTTAAATGCTGAGCTGTAGTCGATGAACAGCATTCTCACAGTGTGGTTGAGATTGCATCGTCTGTGGACCTATTGGGGCGGTAAGAAAACTTAAGTGGGTCTAGGGTATCAGTTAGGGTGGAGGTGATATGGTCCTTGACTAGTCTCTCAAAGCACTTCATGATGACGGAAGTGAGTGCTACGGGGCGGTAGTCGTTTAGCTCAGTTACCTTAGCTTTCTTGGGAACAGGAACAATGGTGGCCCTCTTGAAGCATGTGGGAACAGCAGACTGGGATAGGGATTGATTGAATATGTCCGTAAACACACCAGCCAGCTGGTCTGTGCATGCTCTGAGGCCACGGCTGGGGATGCCGTCTGGGCCTGCAGTCTTGCGAGGGTTAACACGTTTAAATGTTTTACTCACCTCGGCTGCAGTGAAGGAGAGTCCGCATGTTTTGGTTGCGGGCCGTGTCAGTGGCACTGTATTGTCCTCAAAGCGGGCAAAAAAGTTATTTAGTCTGCCTGGGAGCAAGGCATCCTGGTCCGTGACTGGGCTGGTTTTCTTTTTGTAATCCGTGATTGACTGTAGACCCTGCCACATACCTCGTGTCTGAGCCGTTGAATTGTGATTCTACTTTGTCTCTATACTGACGCTTAGCTTGTTTTGGGTCACAGGCTGGGATCCATTCCGTTGTCCTGGGTGGAAGGCAGAACACAGGATCCTCTCCGGGAAAGTCATTCTTGGTCGTACTGATGGTGAGTTGACGCTGCTCTTATATTCAGTAGTTCTTCTCGACTGTATGTAATGAAACCTAAGATGACCTGGGGTACCAATGTAAGAAATAACACATATTTTTTTTTTTTTAAATGCAGTTTCCTAGGAATGCGAAGCGAGGTGGCCATCTCACAGGCACCGGAAGCGGGAAAGCTGCTTCCCCATTCCCTATTTGAGTGTATAACTGGATGATGTCATTTTCCAATCTGCCCCTGTTCCTGCCCATTTGATAACAGGCCATTCTAAATCAAAACATATTAGCCGCGTCCTCAGAGCATGCGCAGACCAGCTGCCTGGAGTGTTTACGGACATATTCAATCTCTTCATATCCCAGTCTTCTGTCTCTACTTGCTTCAAGATGTCCACCATTGTTCCTGTAACCAATAAAGAAAACTGAACTAAATGACTATCGCCCTGTAGCACTCACTCCTGTCATCATGAAGTGCTTTGAGAGGCTAGTTAAGGATCATATCACATCCACCTTACCTGACATCCTAGACCCACTTCAATTTGCATACCGCCCTAATAGATGCACAGACGATGCAAATCGCCATCGCACTGCCCTATCCCATCTGGACAAGAGTAGTACCTTTGTAAGAATGGTGTTCATTGACTACAACTCAGCCTTCAACACGATAGTACCCTCCAACTCATCATTAAGCTCGGGTCCGTGGGTCTGAACCTCGTCCTGTGCAACTCGGTCCTGGAATTCCTGACGGGACACCCCCAGGTGGTGAAGGTAGGAAACAACACCTCCACTACGCTGATCCTCAACACAGGGGCCACACAAGGGTGTGTTCTCATTCCCCCCCTGTACTCCCTGTTCACCCATGACTGCGTGGCCATGCACGCCTCCAACTCAATCATCAAGTTTGCAGACACAACAGTGGTAGGCTGGATTACCAACAATGATGAGCCTAAAGGGAGGAGGTGAGGGCCCTGGTGGAATGGTGCTAGGAAAATAACCTCTCCCTCAACATCAACAAATAAAAGGAGCTGATCGTGGACTTCAGGAGACAGCAGAGGGAGCACGCCCCCATCCACATCAACGGGATCGCAGTGGAGAAGGTGAAAGGCTTCAAGTTCCTCGGCGTACACATCACTGACAATCTGAAATGGTGGACCCACACAGTGTGGTGAAGAAGGCGCAATGGTGCCTCTTCAACCTCAGGAGGCTGAAGAAATTCGGCTTGGCCCCTAACATGCTGACCACACCACTCGCGTCACGGTGCGGGAGCATTGCAAAATAAATGTACACATACATATTATTCAAATCATTGCACCCTCACTGCTTACACGCATCAACGAGCGTCTGCATAGCCAGCCACTAAAATAGAACTTGATTCTATTTATGACACTTGACACGCTGCAGGTTCCGCATCTCCGATCTTCTCATTGGTTTTTAGGAGCATATACACACATGGACATATTCAACTCAACTCATGCTCAGATCCTCATTGCTTTTTTAGGAGCATATACCCACGTGGGTGATTGAAAGATGAACTGAGGTCCACACTCCAGTCCAGTTGGTGGCGGTAATGCACCTTAAAGTTGGTTGCCAAACGCCATATCAAGTCTGGAAGTCCTGCCTCCCATCAATTAATTCACAACGAACATACGTCCCGTACTTCCTGTAAACAAAAGCCAATGTGGGTGCTTTATTGTCCATCCAGGATGGATACTTTTCTTTGGCAGCACCTTCCATTAAAAGGATCATATACACTCACATCAGACACATTTAAACCAGTCAGTCCATCATGTTGCATGTTCACTCACAAACGACCACTGACCCAACTGCACTGGATAGATAAGTACATGTACTGATGCAATTTCCATTGCATTTAGTAGTCCAACAGCACAGGGAACTAATTAATGTTTGAACACGCTCTTCTTGGCCATGAGCATTCTGAAGCGCCTGCCAGAGGGAAGCCTCTTGAACTGAGGGTGTAGAGGGTGGGTGTCGCCAACGGCAGCCAGTGCCTTCATCTTGGTTTACTTGTGGAACAGTCAACCAATTACTTTCCTGGCTGTGTTTACTGTTCTGGTCAGTTTGCCTTTGCTCCTCATGCTCAGATTACCACACCAGACTGTCATACTGAATCTGAGGATGCTCTCCACCAAGCTGCTGTATATCCTCTCCAGAACATCCTGGCTGACCCCAAACCCCTTTAATTTCCTGATTAAGAACAGGTGCTGGCTTGCTTTAAAAAAATATACAGTCTGCATTCTCTGCAAAACTCAGCTTATCAACTGGTTGGTCGTTCAGAGATGGTGGTTGGGACATTGGTATGTTGCTGCCATTGATGATCGTCTCCTTTGTCTTTCCCACATTGAGGTGGAGGCCACTTGACCGGCACCATTGTTGAAGGTTGACGACCTGTTTAAAATAGCTGTCCATATCTGACTTGGCAGCTGTAAAAAACAGTCCCACCAGAGCCATGTCATACGCATACTTAAAAACATTGTTTCCTTGGATGTTCATCTCGTTAGTGGAGATGGAGAACAACAGCAGTGAAGCCTGTGTTCAGGGTCAGTTCATCAAAGTGGGCCCCATTCGGTGGGCGGGTAGTTTTAAAATCCTTGATCCAACCTGCGAGGCCTCCGTTGACATTCAGGTCCAGTAGTCGTTTCAGCAGTGTGTGTATTTGCATTGTATTGAAAGCTGAACTAAAATCAATAAATAAAACGGTTGCATATGATTTTACATGTGACTAGCCACCATGCTCAGCAAGGTCAGGGTATCATCCTCAGTCCCCCTCTGTGCTTTATAGGCAAACTATAACAGATCCAGTTAATCTGCTATGGAAAGGGTAAGGTGCTTACTAACAACCCTTTCCATGCATTTGGCCAAAAGGAGGGCCACAGATCGAAAGTCATTTGGTGATTTGGCCCCCGACTTCCAAGATTTTGGCACTGTACAGGTGCTCAGCAGGAGTTGAAACAGTCGTGTGAGAACTCCCTTGAGCTGGTCAGTGCAGACCTTCAGTACTTTACCCCATTGTCTGTCTGGGCCCGGTGCTTTGTGTGCTTAATATTTAACAAGCACGAGGCAACATCATTCTCTGTTATCTGGACAGGAGAACATTTAGGGATACTCACATATTTGTTTACATTCGTCTTTAAAATCAATAGTATCAAATCTTCCATAAAAAAAAAAAGTTTAGGTCGTTTACAAAGGATGAACAGTCTGCCATATTACTGCTCTCTCTTTTCCTTTCTCTTCCCATCATTGCATTAAGCCCTTCCTATGCTTGTCTTGGATTGCCTGTACAGAACCTCTGTTCCACTTTATCCTTTGTTGGGTTCTGAGAATATGAAATATACTTATTCATGTCACTGAGGGAGAGAGGGTAATGTATAACCTTTACATTATATCAGGGATTCTATTGACATATTGAGTGCTTAGGGTTAGAGGGTCTACACCAGAAGTTAATGGTTATCTGTAGGAGGAGGGTATATAGTGTGTACAATTAAGCTTGTAAGGTGCTGACTGCAGGGAAAGCGATCAGGTGGCAGGCATTGATAAGGGGAGAGCGCCATGGATTAGTGATGAAGGGGGTTGAGGTCAGGTCAGGTCACGTTAACCTGTTGCTTCTACCCTCTACTTTTTTGAACATTCTGTTAAAAATCGTGCAACATTTCAGCGCCCTGCTACTCATGCCAGGAATATAGTATATGCATTTGCTTAGTCTGTGTGGATAGAAAACACTCAGACGTTTATAAAACTGGTTAAATCACTGCTGTGGCTTTACCAGAACGGCATTTACATCGAAAAGCACAGGAAAAACTGATCACTGAAAATGGGAAAATATATCCATGCGCTACTTGAACCCATTGATAAAGGTGAACCACAATTAATTGACTGAGGTTGCAGTACCTACAGCTTCCACACGGTGTCTAGAGTCTTGTCATTTCCCTTCGAGTTTTTTCTTGGTCAAACACATGCAGGGCACCGTATTTCCTCAGGTCTAGGATCGGATATTTTCGTTGAGTTTCTAGCCGGACATTTTTCCAGACGGACAGCTAATGATCTTTACATCGCCTCCTGATGAATTTTATCGCTTATTAACGTTTACTAATACCTAAAGTTGCATTACAAACGTATTTCGAAGTGTTTTGTGAAAGTTTATCGTCGACTTTTTGAATTTTAAAAAATGACGTTACGTTTTGAAACGATGTTTTTTTTTCGTTTATCACACAGTCTACATATAACGATATCTAGGCTTTATATGGACCGATTTAATCGAAATAAAGACCCAATAGTGTTTATGGGACATCTAGGAGTGCCAACAAAGAAGATGGTGAAAGGTAATGAATGTTTTCTATTTTATTGTGCGGTTTGTGTAACGCCGAAATGCTAATTATTTTGTTTACGTCCCCTGCGGGTCTTTTGGGGTGTTACATGCTATCAGATAATAGCTTCTCATGCTTTCGCCGAAAAGCATTTTAAAAATCTGACTTGTTGCCTGGATTCACAACGAGTGTAGCTTTAATTCGATACCCTGCATGTGTATTTTAATGAACGTTTGAGTTTTAACTAATACTATTAGCATTTAGCGTAGCGCATTTGCATTTCCAGAGCTCTAGTTGGGACGCAAGCGTCCCGAGTAGAAGCAAGAGGTTAAGGGAAAAAGAAAAGTGTATCGACCGTATCACTTAGTGTCCTGCTGAGCAGTAAAGATACAATGTTTTTACAGATGTGTAGGAGGAGACTCAGCCTAGGAGGAAGGGTTAAATATCAGTGCTTGTGTGAAAATATCTTTGTCTAAATGCAGCTGTACTAACGCTCTGAAGAATAAACTTGGTTAAGCTTTCAGTGTCCACAGAGTTTTTTAAATCTGAGAATTTAGAACCGAACACCTTGAAGTCCTTTTTGTCTTTCATATTTCTGACCTGACTTAATTTTCTTTCTCCTTTACAGCATCAGTATCTCCTTTCAGGAATGTAATCTTCCTTTCATTGAGGCATATTTTCAGGTCCTTAGACACCCAGGGCTTGTTGGGAAATACTCTGACAGTTTTTGTGTTAATGACAGTATCCTCGCACGTCTTCAAGATACTACAAGGATCCAACTAAAAAATACGTGGTCTGGAGAGAGATAGCAAAGACCATGCGCATTTCAGGTAAAGTATAACAACCCAATGTTCATCCTCCAGTATAAAACAAACCAGCTAGCTGAATGTGAATGGCATGTGTGCTGTATGCTTTTGTTAATACAGAAATCCTCTGAAGCCAACAGTCATGTGAGAAATTAGGTGGAAAATTACTAGTATTTCCATTTTTCAAATGTTCATGTCTTTTTGTTCATTGTTGAAATGGTGGAATTGTACAACAGTTGCAAAGTGTAGAACGAATACACAAAACAAATGAAGATGTCAAAGTTGAACTTACTGTCCCATGTTGATAAATCAGGTAGAAGGATTTTTTTAACCACACACACACACACAAACTGCTTCGAAGTAGGGGTAGATACAACCATTCTTTCCTGGAAGTCAATTCTGCCTTCCACAGAGGTGAAATACTTAAACTTTTCCCTGACAGAAACTGCCTCCTGACCGGCTCTGTTGGCCTGGATGACTATGCCTCTCATGCCTTACCTCATCCCTGCCCCACCCTGCTGTAGTCATATCTCAAGGCTTTGTGAGGATGTTATGGGGGATGCACGTTGCAATCACTAGGGTATCAACCTTGCATGGCAGTAGGTTGATTTTCTTGTACAGGATCCTCCATCTGGCCGCAAGGATCCCGAATGCCTTTTCCACTGTCATTCTAGCTCGACAGAGAAGATAGATAAAGATGTATTTCTCATAGCTGATGTTATGCCCGGCATATGGCCTAATCAGGGAGGGCTTTAGTGGGAAGGCAGTGTCCCCCAGCATTTTGTATGGCATCTTTCCCAAATTTTCACCCCCAGGCAGAAAGGCATCTTGGGGCACCTGCAGGGCTTTTGACGCCATTGCCCTTCCAAATGGGGAGTTGGCATAGACTCCGTCGTCGCAGTTTCTCCCAAAATCCCTCACCTGAATAGCTGTGAAGCCGTATTTGTCATCCACAAGGGCGAGTAGCACCACGGAGAAGGTTCCTTTATAATAAAAAAAAAACATCTCCCTGAGTTTGGTGATCATAATATGTTTTATTAAACTCTTGAGAAGTTTGTCTCTACGTTTTCTTCAGTGGGTCGCCAGCATCCTTCTCTCTATGGCCTCACAGGTCTCCATAATGCACTGCAACACTGTCTCGAATCCAAGACAATAGGTGAAGGCCAGGCTGCAAATAGTCTCCAGATGCAAAGTGACAAAATAAATGTTCTGTTTTTGGTTAACAATCAATTCTATTTTACTCTTCACAGAAGTTGAATTGTGCAAAACCAGATGGAAGTCCCTCTGCGACACTTTTGTAAGGCACCTACGGATGGCCCAGCCCAGTGGTACTGGGGGAACCAATCAGAAAGAATTGAAATACATGAAAATATTATCATTCTTGATACCTTACGTCCAGCCAAGAAGGTAAGTTATAATATACATTTGAATTGATTGCACTGAATTCTGAATCTCAAGGTCTTGCAGTGACCCTAGTCATAGACTGTTCTCTCTGCTACCGCACAGCAAGTGGTAACGGAGTGCCAAGTCTGGGACCAAGTCTACCTCCAAGCCATAAGACTGCTGAACAATTAATCAAATGCCACCCAGACTATTTACATTCACTATGCATAGTCCCTTTATAAATTACCTCAACTAACCTGTACCCCCGCACATTGATTCAACACCGCTAACCCCTGTATATAGCCTCGTTATTGTTATGTAATTTTCTTGTGTTACTTAAAAAAAAAAGTTTCTTTTGTAAATATTTTCTTAACTTATTTGTTGAACTGCATTGTTGGTTAAGGGCTTGTATGTGACAAATACAATTTTATTTGATTTATTACATTTCTGAAGTAGTGACTATATCGGCCTATAGATTACAAATCAGTCTCTTATTACAGAGGAATGATGAAAACCATCAGTGTTAGACTTTGTGGCCTAGATTTGAGAAAGATTCATTGAGCCTGAGCTGAAGTTTTTAAAGTTTACTTAAACACATTTGATTTCACATTTATATGTTGACCTATTTTCAGCTCAAGAGGCAACCTCTGCCTTGAAAACGCTGATTCGTCTCAGCTACAACCTGTGGAGCCGGATGACACTGAGGACGACATGGTGTCCCCGAGCCATGACCCTGTGCTCCAGATGCCTGAACAACAGTCAAGACCAACCACTAAAAGACACAGTTCAAAACTAGCAGCCAAGAATGAGAAAACAGAAGGTCAACCATCAAAATGTGGATGAAGAGCTGCTTGCATTTGTCAGGAAGTCAATCCCTTCTGCTACTACCTTGGAGGATGAGTCATTTTTGCTCAGCCTTGTGCCAGAGCTGAAGAAAATAGGAAGAACCAAGGAACGTCTGAAAGTGCAACTACTATCATTGATTGTAAACTGGGATGACCAGCATGCAACACCTCTGCTACCACCTCCACCACCACAATGGCTCGTTGATGCTCCGCATGGAAAAGTTGGACTGCAGCCTATGATGTACGGCCAGCCTAGGCATCAATACTCCTACTCACCAGGATCTAGGTCTCCAACACATAACTGGCATAACCAGCAGGTAACACCACTGCCACCACCACGGCCCTCAAGTACTCCGCACGGAAGAGGTGGACTGCAGCCAATGATGTACAATGAGGCGAGGGATCAATACTCACCAGAACCTAGGTCTCCAACATATAGCTGGGATGACAGTACATTCAGTACATTCTCTCAAGAGACCTGTTACAGAGACTCCCAGTCACATCAATAATCACCTCTGAAAGGCAGAACCCAACCCTGCGCATACTTAGGCCCATGTTCTGTTTTAGAGTTTCAAAAAGGGAAATGTTTTTGTTTACATTATTTGCACTTTTGTTGTTGCAGTTATATTTTGCATTGCACCTTGTATTTAACTTTCTTTTAAATTGTAATTGGTCTTCCTTACTTTGAGTATAATGAAAATACAATATAGCACCTGGTGATCTTGCTGCTCCCTTAATGTAATGAAACAGACCTACATCTGTGGAGCATCATGATCACAAGTTTGCTGGAGTTTCTTTATATCCATGCTCCTGCTTACACAATACAACCTTTTCCAATAACTAACCTTAGAGTGACTGCTAATCTTTGCTTAGGCTCTATTGGGGTCCAGTAGTTGGTCATCTGCTTGGTGAGGTCTGGGCCAACAAAATAGTCTCCATCTCTTCTGCACTCATCTGGAACTATCAGTGATGTCGGGCAGGGTCCAAAAGCAACTCCTGGATAACTTGGTAGTATTGCCCATGCTCCCTTCTCAGCACATTTATGGGATGCACCCATAACAAACTCCTCCTTCCTGTCTGAGCCTCAATAATTAATACAAGTGTGACCAACTTGTCTTAACAGGTGGCGTCTGTTAATCCATGCTCTTTAGAAAAGCATACAAAGTATTGCTTATTTTTTTACTTCTTTGGGCGAGTATAATATTAGATTATATCTCATAGCAGAGTGGTTTGGTTGTAAGGTGAAAGAGACTGGCTAATTAATAGTACTCAGCCTGTCATCATGTATACTATAGGAGCATGGGAGTCAGTGACAGGAAAGTACCTAGATGTGCAAAACTATAATTTGCATTTATTAAAATATACTCCTGTCTTGGCAATAATATCACTATTTTACCATATGCAATCATGTACTTACCCATGTTACCACTCCTCAATCGCAGTGAAATCAGAAGAGTCAGAATACATTTCAACGGGGTAACTGAAAAATGCAGGCAAGAAAAAGGCTCTATCAACATCGTCCCGCCCCCAAAGTAATATCATTGGTTCAGAGTTTGTTTTGATATTTCAAACTGCGTGTCCTGATCGTAAGCCGTCATTGTCAATAAGAATTTGTTCTTAACTGACTTGCCTAGTTAAATAAAGGTTCAAAATCAACATGCGCACGATCGCCAGCATGTAAGACCCACAAACTTTTACAGATGCACCATTGAGCGCATCCTGTCGGGCTGTATCACCGCCTAGTACAGCAACTGCACTGCCCACAACCGCAGGGCTCTGCAGATGGTGGTGCGGTCTGCCCAATGCATCACCGGGGGCAAACTACCTGCCCTCCAGGACACCTACAGCACACAATGTCACAGGATGGCCAAAAAGATCAAAGACAACAACCACTCAAGCCATGGCCTGTTCACCCCCCTTATCATCCAAAAGGTGAGGTCAGTACAGGGGCATCAAAACTGGGACCGGGAGACTGAAAAACAGCTTCCATCTCAAGGCCATTAGACTGTTAAATAGCCATCACTACCACCTGGCCACTCAACCCTGTACCTTATAGGCTGCAACCCCATGTACAAAGACATGGAATCACTGGTCACTTTGATAATGTTTACATACTGTTCTACTCATTTCATCTGTATTCCAGTCAATGCCACTCCGACATTGCTCATCCTAATATTTATATATCTCTTAATTCAATTTTTTTTTTTTTACTTTTAGATTGTGTGTATTGTTCAATAATACTGCATTGTTGGAGCTAGGAACACAAGCATTTCGCTACACCCGCAATAACATCTGCTAAATAAATGTATGTATTACTCATTCAAGGGTTTTTCTTTATTTTTACTATTTCCTACATTGTAGAATAATAGTGAAGACACGAACTATGAAATAACACATATGGAATCATGTAGTAAACAAAAAGTGTTAAACAAACCAAAACATTTTATATTTGAGATTCTACAAGGTAGCCACCCTTTGCCTTGACAGCTTTACACACTCTTGGCATTCTCTCAACCAGCTTCACCTGGAATGCTTTTCCAACAATTTTCCCACATATGGGAAGCATCCCACACATGCTGAGCACTTGCTAGCTGCTTTTCCTTCACTCCGCGGTCCAACTCATCCCAAACCATCTCAATTGGGTTGAGGTCGGGTAATTGTGGAGGCCAGGTCATCTGATGCAGCACTCCATCAATCTCCTTCTTGGGAAAATAGCCCTTACACAGCCTGGAGGTGTGTTGAGTCATTGTCCTGTTGAAAAACAAATGATAGTGGGACTAAGTGCAAACCAGATGGGATGGTGTATAGCTGCAGAATGCTGTGGTAGCCTTGCTGGTTAAGTGTGCCTTGAATTCTAAATCACAGTGTCACCAGCAAAGCACCCCACACCATCACACCTCCTCCATGCTTCACGGTGAGAACCACACATGCGGAGACAATCTGCTCACTTACTCGGAGTCTCACAAAGACAAGGCAGTTGGAAACAAATCTCAAATGCGGATTCATCAGACAGATTTCCACCAGTCTAATGTCCATTGCTTGTGTTTCTTTGCCCAAGCAAGTCTCAAACGCATTAAAAAGGAAAGAAATTCCACAAATTAACAAGGCGCATTCCAAGTGATTACCTCATGAAGCTGGTTGAGAGAATGACAAGAGTGTGCAAAGCTGCCATCAAAGCAAAGGGTTTAAAATCTGAAATATATTTTGATTTGTTTCACACTTTTTTGGTTACTACATGATTCCATGTGTGTTATTTCATAGTTTTGATGTCTTCAAATATTATTATACAATGTAGAAAATAGTAAAAATAAAGAAAAACCATTGAATGAGTCGGTGTGTCCAATCTTTTGACTGGTACTGTATATATAAAGTAATTATGTCTCCCCCCCGCTTCTAAAACCACATTTGTGCTCCTGCATATTACTCCAAAACAAAAGATGATTGAATAGTTAAATTAATAGTGTAAGTAATAAGCAGAATGTCAGGGCTGGGCTAGAACAGAAACTTGCACAACCATTAGCTAGATCTCTAGGAGCAAGGTTCCTCATGCATGTTCTAGTTCCATCCATTGTTACTTTTAACAGACTTGGTTGTAGGACTACAAAAATTAACAGTAAACCAGTAGCATAAACAGTGCCTTCGGAAAGTATTCAGACCCCTCAACTTTTTCCACATTTTGTTACAGCCATATTCTAAAACTGATAAAATTGTTTTTTCCCCCCTCAACAATCTACACAGAATACACCAATAATTGTACTAATTATATAAAATAAAAATGAAATATCACATTTACATAAGTATTCAGACCCTTTGCTCAGTACTTTTTTGAAGCACTTTTGGGAGCAATTACAGCATTGATTCTTCTTGGGTATGACACTCCAAACTTGGCACACCTGTATTTGGGGAGTTTCTCCCATTCTTCTCTGCAGATCCTCTCAAGCTTTGCCACGTTGGATTGGGAGCGTTGCTGCACAGCAATGTTCAGGTCTCTCAAGAGACTTTCGATTGGGTTCAAGTCCAGGTTCTGGCTGGGCCACTCAGAGGACATTCTTACGGTCGTTGTCCTGTTGGAATGTGAACCTTTGCCCCAATCTGAGGTCCTGAGCAAGTTATCAAAGAACTCTGTACTTTGCTCCATTCATATTTTCCCCGATCCTGACTAGTCTCCCAATCCGTGCCTCTGAAAACATCCCAACATCCCAATGATGCGGCCACCCCCATGCCTCACCGTGGGGATGGTGTGTGTCAGTTTTTCTCTAGACGTGACGCTTGCTATTTAGGCTAAAGAGTTCAATCTCGGTTTCATCAGTGCAGACAATCTTGTTTCTCATGGTCAGAGTCTTTAGGTGCCTTTTGGCAAACTCAAAATGGGCTGTCATGTGCTTTTTACTGAGTGGCGGCTTCCGTCTGGCCACACAACCATAAAGGTCTGATTGGTGGAGTGCTGCAGAAGAACTCTAGAGCTCTGTCAGAGTGACCATCAGGTTCTTGGTCACCTCCCTGACCAAGGCCCTTCTCCCCCAATTGCTCAGTTTGTCTGGGCGGCCAGCTCTAGGAAGAGTCTTGGTGGTTCCAAACATCTTCCATTTAAGAAAGTCAAGGGGTCTGAATACTTTCCGAAGGCACTGTATAACCCATTGGCCATATACTCTTCAGTCTCTCCAGGACTTGGGACTTTTTTTGGGACCTTCATCCACAAACAGGGTTTAGCAGAGTTCAGCGTTTAGCATGTCTCTCTGAGATTAGGAAACAAAGAAATTATACCAGAACTTGCTTCCTTATTATCAAGTGATATAACATTTGATATTTCGTTGTAATTTAGTTTTGTATTTTAATAGTTCTCTCTTTGGGACTGGAAGTCTGTTCATTAGCTAGTTAGATGAGCTACTGGTTAGGTGGCTAGCTTGTTGTTTTTAGCAGAACAAGCTAATGTTTGTCAAAAAAAAACTAATATTGGATGGCTGCCTAGCTTGTTAATATGTAGCTAGCTCCTGCTGCTGCTACTGTTACTATACATGCAGGCAATGCCGCCCACTGCGATGCTGCTTTGGGAAATCTAGCTAAAAAGGTTCTCAGGACGTAAGGACCATCCCACCCGCGAATACTATGGTTAAAAATGAAGCAACTAGACTATGTTAGCTTAGCTAGCAGCTATTTGTTTACTATCGCACTGGAAATGCTTTGGGATTCCAGGGTTCACCTCCACTCCTCCTAAAAAAAGTTGTTAAAAAGGTCTATACACTATACTTTCTAAGATTCAAATCATTGGAGATGGGCAAGGACAGATAGATTAGCATGGTGGTGGTCTTAGGACTGTAGCACAGACAGTCAGGGCGATAGCTTCTTGGTATGAGCCTTTCTCACTGTAATAGACACTAAAGTGAGCAAAAGGGCCATCTCTAAAATGCTAATGGTTGGTGCAGTCCAAAGAATGATGGTCCCGCTGGCTATACTTCATTGTTAAATATTAATTATGAACGCCTGCTATTTAGGCTAATTTCAGAGTAAAAAAATCTGCAGAGTAAAAGGTCAACCCTTTTGGAAACTGGGGCCCAACCCGGATGATGAACTGGCATAATCGCAGGAACAGACTGTGTTGCCTGCTTCCAGATTCCACAGTTTCGGTGGCAGGAGAGGCACCGTGGCCAGCATTGCCTGGAAGTGAGGCACCTGATGTAGTGACAACGTTGGCTGAACGGTTGTCATCTTTGACCACCAGCTGCACAGCACACCTTATCTTGCCCCTAAAAAGGCCTTTAAAGGGAAGGCCTGCCGAAGGTTTGATATTGATTTCATCACTGCAAAATCTTGGGGAGTAGGGAGTGTGCAGCAGCTGATTAATGTGGAAAGAGTCAAAGGAAAGGAGGATGCTAGGAAGCATGGAGGCTAAAAATTAAAAAAAACATCTGCCCTAAAAGAGATCCACACCTCAAAGAAACACTGATTCACTGGGAAGGTTGTAACTTTTTTCTCTTCACACAATCAGTGTTCAGTGACCAGAAAGCAGATAATATACTGAACAAAAATAAAAACAAAAGAAGTAGTGTTGGTCCCATGTTTCATGGGCTGAAAAAAGAAAATACATTTTGCATATGCACAAATTGGTTTATGTCCCTGTTAGTGAGCATTTCTCCTTTGCCAAGATAATCAAACCACCTGACAGGTGTGGCACATCATTAATTGATTAAACAGCATGATCAATTCACAGGTGCACCTTAAGTTTTGAGGGAGGGTGCAATTGGCATGCTGGCTGCAGGAATGTCCACCAGAACTTTTGCCAGAGAATTTAATGTTAACTTCCCAAACATAAGCCATGTTCTTGGGGACCTTCAATGCTGCAGAAATGCGTAGGTAGCCTTCCCCAGATCTGTGCCTTGACACATTCCTGTCTTGGAGCTCCACGGACAATTTCTTCGACCTCATGACCGACGTTTTTAAAAATCTTTGCAAATGTATTGAAAATGAAACACATATATATATAATTTACATACGTTTCACACCCCTAAGTCAATCCATGTTAGAATCATCTTTGGCATTGATTAAAGCTGTAAGTCTTTCTGGGTCAAACGGGTCTTGCCATAGATTTTCAAGCAGACTTAAGTCAAAACTGTAACTCGGTCACTCAGGAGCAATCACGGTCTTCTTGGTAAGCAACTACAGTGTAGATTTGGCCTTGTGTTTCAGGTTATTGTCCTACTGAAAGGTGAATTAATCTCCCAGTGTCTAGTGGAAAGCAAACTGAACCAGGTTTTCCTCTAGGATTTTGGCTGTGCTTAGCTCCATTTAGTTTGTGTTTTATTGTGAAAAACTCCCCAATCCATAATGATTACAACCATACTCATAACATGATGCAGCCACCACTATGCTTGAAAACATGGAGAGTAGTACTTAATGTGTTGTATTGGAAACATAACATAACACTTTGTATTCAGGACAAAAAGTTACGCAGTTATACTTTAGTGCCTTGTTGCAAACAGGATGCATGTTTTAGAATATTTTTATTCTGTACAGGGTTCCTTCTTTTCACTCTGTCAATGAGGTTAGTATTGCAGAGTAACTGCAATGTTGTTGATCCATCCTCACTTTTCTCATATCACAGCCATTAAACTCCGTTTTAAAGTCTTTGGTCTTTGTGGTTGAATCTGTGTTTGAAATTCACTGCTCGACAGAGGAACCTTACAGATAATTGTACCGTTGAAGTCGGACGTTTACATACACCTTAGCCAAATACATTTAAACTCAGTTTGTCACAATTCCTGACATTTAATCCTAGTCAAATTCCCTGTCTTAGGTCAGTTAGCATCACCACTTTATTTTAAGAATGTGAAATGTCAGAATAATAGTAGAGAAGGATTTATTTAAGCTTTTATTCCTTTCATCACATTCCCAGTGGGTCAGAAGTTTCCATACACTCAATTAGTATTTGGTAGCATTGCCCCACCTGTGGACTTTGCGCCCTCATACCACCCTCATGGAGTCTGTTTCTGACCGTTTGAGCAGAGACATGCACATTTGTGGCCTGCTGGAGGTCATTTTGCAGGGCTCTGGCAGTGCTCCTCCTGCTCCTCCTTGCACAGGCGGACGTAGCGGTCCTGCTGCAGGGTTGTTGCCCTCCTACTACCTCCTCCACGTCTCCTGATGTACTGGCCTGTCTCCTGGTAGCGCCTCCATGCTCTGGACACTACGCTGACAGACACAGCAAACCTTCTTGCCACAGCTCGCATTGATGTCCCATCCTAGAGGAGCTGCACTACCTGAGCCACTTGTGTGGGTTGTAGACTCCGTCTCATGCTACCACTAGAGTGAAAGCACTGCCAGCATTCAAAAGTGACCAAAACATCAGCCAGGAAGCATAGAAACTGAGAAGTGGTCTGTGGTTATCACCTGCAGAACCACTCCTTTATTGGGGGTGTATTGCTAATTGCCTATAATTTCCACCTGTTGTCTATTCCATTTGCACAACAGCATGTGAAATGTATTGTCAATCAGTGTTGCTTCCTAAGTGGACAGTTTGATTTCACAGAAGTGTGATTGACTTGGAGTTACATTGTGTTGTTTAAGTGTTCCCTTTATTGTTTTGAGCAGTGTATATAAAATGTTCAATGTGGCTCTCCAGACCACATTGCAGACCAAATGTGCCCCCTGGGGGGGGCAAAATGAGTTTGGCACCCTTGCCTTAGAGCTTTGAGTAGGCCTATGCTTAATGAGGAGATTCTCACCAGCAAATGCAAAATAACGATTGTCGGCTTGTCAGGATTGTGATTGGGAGCATCCACTTATGTAATCTCAAAGCATTCGCTAGTTGTTGCTAGCGTAATAGTCTCCTCCATTATCTACCCCAATCCCACACTCCATCCCTCTGACTCACTCTCTCCCTGTCAGGGTATTTGGAATCTCTCTGCAATTCTAATGGAGTATAAATTCTTAATTGGACCTGAAAAGGTGACGGATACAGCATTTGACTGACAATTCAAAGAGAACCTGCTGCAAACGGGAGACGGTGCCAAGCGTACGCAGCAAAATGAATAATCAGAGGTTTATCCCACAACGAAGTAGAGCCCGTCACTGAAAAAGGCAGGCAAAGATTTGATACAGGCTATTGGCATGAATAACTACATATTACAAACGCAAAATGATTAATCATGCCCAAACCAGGCATTTAAAGAAAATAACTGGTTTTCAGAAAAGTAGGCCTATCCTGTACTGTGTATCAAACGAATACCCACATAAATCATAGGTGTCAGTTTACCCCTCTCTGCATTACTAAATTACTGTAGACAGATTTTTGTCTTTGATTTTGACATTAAGAACTATTGGAGCCCACAACCACAAAAAATAAAGCATTCCAATCTGTTGAAGCACACTGCGCCTCAGTTTTTACAATCAACATTTTAAGGTGACCAGCTCTTGAGATACCTGTTTTATGGACCAATGAATAGTTTATATCCAATAGCAGAGCTTTGTACTGACACATTTATGGAGGTCGCTCAAAGAAGAAGAGAGGAAAAGACGATAGACAGTTCCAAATGGATAAGCCATCCAAACGAGGCAGAAACCACTTCGGCCCTTATCTAACAAAACACCTTACCACCACACATATATAATCTGATATGAAATCATAACAATCCCTTAAATAACATTAATGTACCTGGGTCTTGGATGCCATGCAATACGTTACCTGAAAAGCAGCCATTTTCTGCTGCTAAAGGGCTTAGGCAGTAATATTTGTTGTTCTAAAATGTTATTTTATATCAGTTGACTTGACTGATATGGCGTGTACCCTGCTACCAATCCCATTCCTCAGCCTCCTGAATTCATTTCTCCCAGCCCCCTCTGGCTCATTACCATGTTAGCAGCTACCAGCACATGCACTTACTAAATGCTTATTAGCTGAAGTACTACTTTTTAAAAAAAAGCTCTTTCATGCCGTGTTTGGCTTCAAAGTGTGGTAATGAAAAATGAATCTCCAAGGTTGGCTCGGGATGTTTACCTTTTAAAGAACCCTTATCCCCTTGGTTCTGCTATAGTTAGAAGCCCTATCAATTGTTGTCACGGCCCAGAACTCCAGGGAGCCCTCGGCGCGGTGAAGGAAAAAGGGTTGGCTATTCAATTCAGTGTAGTCAGGAAGCATAGGATTTATTTTTCTAGGTCAGCTAAGTGCCAAGTGACTTTTTTTTAGGACCCATGGGGAAACATGAACAGCATCAGGCACCTGTCTTAAGAGATTACAAAGAAGAATTTCCTCTTAGCAACCAAACTATGTGTTCCTTTTTCTGGGCGAATGTGCTCATATCTATCAACATCTCAGATTGGGCTTTCAGGCTAGGTGTTGCGTGAGAGGTTTGGTTGTGTCAGTATAATAGACTAATGCTTGACATACTGTATGCAAACAGACTACAATGATTGAAACAGTGAGTGGTGCAAGCATAGAATAATATGCATCAAGACACACACAAAAAAAAAAAATCAGACACAAAGTGGGCTATAGCTGTCTGTTTTGTTGAGAGGCAGCGATGAGCAAGGCAAATATGTTTTCAGGGTCTGATGGACTTGTCAGCCACAGAGAGAAGACATAATCCCCTTTATTTAATTCATTCCCCTCGCCGCAGTCTTCCCTTATATCATTAGTGACAGGCAGGAGGAAATTCAAGTGTTTACCAAGCTTGGGCAGCCATTTTCAGAGCTACACGACGCGCTATTAAGGCCGCCATTGTCATTAATAAACAACAGAGAGAGAGACTGGCCTCCATTTGACTGTTTGAGCGTGGCCTCAAAGTGAGACAGTAGAGCCCTCCTAGTGCTGGGGAAGGATGAAAGAGCTTTGTCATCTAACTAGTTTCTTCACACTGGCCTGTGGTTGCATGGAGGTCCCCACAACCTCCCGCGTGCATAAATGATACATTTCGTCTCACACAACTGATGAACGCTTTAGTTGGGATATTTGGAATTAGTTGAAAAAATATCATATGACTTATTTCTATTTAGTCATTCAAACAGTTCCTTACAATACTGAAGTAGGATATTTCTAACAGTGATAGGAAAAGCACAGGTGAGAACAGGGAAATGGGCAGTAGTCGACTAAAGAGCTGCAAGCTAGGATGGATACAACAGGAGGTTGGTGGCACCTTAATTGGGGAGAACGGGCTCGTGGTAATGACTGGAGTGGAATCAGTGGAATAGTATCAAATACAGCAAACGCATGGTTTCCAGGTGTTTGATGCCATTCCATCTACTCCTTTCCGGACATTATTATGTTGGAAATGTACCTGCACTGAGATGGTCTTTGACTGTGAGGAAACAAAGGACAAACGCTGGACGCAGGATGGCGAATATAGAAAAATGCACTCAAAGCGAAATGCTGAAACCTGTGTGCTTTGATTGCCTATGTGCAGCTGTACTTTGTACTTGAGGTGAGCCAGAAATGTAGCAGAGGAGGAGTATTTTGGGGCTAATAGGCTGCCTAAGGCCAAACTGTTACTGTGCCCATCTTTCCACAGCTCCACACTGCAATACCAGGCAATCTGCAACCTGAGCACCTGCGGTACAGATGTACAGTTATCTCTTAAATTGAGCCAGTTTTCTACAGCAGGAAAATAATCTTGCACAAACAGGAAATGTAAATTATGTGGATTATATTTAATTGACCTTTTTGATACATTTTTTATAAGGGAAAATCAAGTCTGAAATTTCAAAGTGGAAATTAAAAACTTCAGAAGCATTTATAAACCCCCAAATACACGAGTTTTAAATGTCCTTCATTGCAGGAAAGTTCTCCTGCAAACAGGGTAATCAAATTAAGATCCTACATCTGTATGAGGCAAGCCTTCATAAATCAACCAGTGGAAGCCTTTCCAGTCACTCTATAAGCAGGATCATGCATGTATCAGACTGCATCTGAAATGGGTCACATTAACCTATATAGTGCACTAGTTTTGACCAGTTTTGATCAAAAATAGTCCACTCAAAAGTAGTGTTCTGTACAGGGAATACGGTGCTATTTTGGATGCAGCCATATCATGCTGTTCTGCCTGACTATAGATCCGCTCACAAAGATCTGTCAGTGTTCACCAGAGGTGGGATCAAGTCACTATTATTCGAGTCACAAGCAAAGTCTCAAGTACCAAGGTCTGAGTCTCAAGTCAAGTCCCAAGTAGAATGGGTCGAGTCTCGAGTCAAGCCCAAGTCATGCAATCTAAGAGCAAGTTAAGTCACAAGTAAAAAATATATTTTTTAAACTATACATGCAATAACTTGATCAACTTAGTATTGCGCAGTAGACCGAAACTTCTGCACTTTTTAGATACTAGAACATGAAAAACACTTCAGGATTAGAATTTTTGTTACTTTCGGTACTTCTGTCAAATGTGTCTCATGTCGTCTACTGATTGAGAGAGTCTATCGGCGGCGCAGCCGATGTCACCTTATAGCGAGAGCACACCGTGCCTGCACCATGCCTGCTCCACTTACTCAATGCTACAGAAGCTCTAGCCTGTCCTGAGGAATTACTGCACTCACTGGGAGTCTGGGCTGCATCATATTAATGCCCCACTCATGCTGCACAGAACACACCTGAATAATGCAATGCAGCATGCAGAAACAAAACAATGTCCATTACAGGCTATAACACTTTACAATGCAAGATGGAAGCTAGCTACCGATATGTTCAATCTTTGTAGGCTAACTTTCCTTCCCAGCTAACAGCTGATGCTTACATAAATTCACTACACTAGTACTTTGTTTGTTATAATATGCAAACCATAACCCAAAATGTGCTGATTTCAAAGCCGACTGTCACCAAAAACTATAGCTACAATCATTGCCAAAAACGTTATTCCTTCTCTTCGCCTCCCTCATGTCTCTCACCTGTTACATTAGGTGATGTACCTCCAGTCTCTCTCACTGTGTGTGTGAATGATGTCATTAGGTATTTTATAAAAGAAGAGATTTATTCTATGCAAATGCTGTTGATCAATACAATAAAATAAGTCCCAAACGGAAGGGAAACAGATAGTTTTTCATCTGTAGCCTCTGACATCAGCCAAAACAAGTTTAACTCAATGCATGCACACACACCTATTGAATATGCATTGACCTGTATTGTGGATAGGCCTAGGCTACATCTTGATTTACCCAGTTTATCAGAGATTTACCATTAAAATACATGATTACCATTGTGATGTTGTGTAGTTAGATTGGTAAAAACAAAGTCAAATTTATTGTATGATTGTATAATTTATTAATTAATGCATACATGGCAGTAACTGAAAAAAATGTACATAAAATAATGTTAAATATAATGATATTGAACTCTGGCTGGATCAAGTGCCATTCATATGCCTTCTTTGTTTGCCTTGCTATCGTTTTGGTATAGTTTTAGTATGGAGTATTGTGATGGTATCAAGTATCATGATAATAAACCTGGTATCGGTATCAAAGTAAAAATTCTGGTATCGTGACAACACCAGTTCAACTACAAATCTTTGTCTATTTAATGATGCTACCTGACAACCCTTTTCATTATTTTGTCTCCAATATAATGATAATATAATAATATATTTTAAGCAACAAATTCTAAATGCAAGCTTCATAAGTAAATGATACATGTCAAGCAATTTTGACATACCAAAAGACCAGTAGTACTATGCTAGTAATTGTTGCTTGGTGCCCCATTGTTGGTGAGCTTGCAAAGTAAACAGTCAATATTCTTGATTACAAAACTATTTTTGGAGCTGCATATTTATTTATGGCAATCCTCTCTCCCTACAATTTGACGTTTGCACTGCACCCGATCCTATAGCTGTACAGAAAATCAACAATCTGTTCGCTAGCTCACCCGACCGGTGTTGATTGACAGTTTGCTGGTTCAGTCAGAGGGCTGAGTGTGCATTTCTATAGCCAATCTGTTGCATGTTTTTTGTATGTGCGATTCTGTGGTGTCTGTCTCTGGCTGAATGTAGAGTAAACCGCGGAGACTGTGCCACAAAATGAGTGACAAAATGTAACAAAGTCAGTCTCAAGTGAAAGTCGAGTCCCGAGTCTCCAACTCCACGTCAAGTCTCAAGTTATTTTATATTAAACAGAGGGAGAGGCAATTCATCCGTGGCCTGTATGTGGGCTATTCCCCCTTGCCCAAGGAGGAGGATGTCAGTCTCCATCGCGACCGGGGAAAATAAACACACACTGCGTGTGCGTGTGGAGAAGAGAGCCGGAGTGGACAGGCACAAGAACCTGTATCAGCACTTGAGGTCTTTTAGAAAGCCGGAGAGGTGGTGTCAGCAGGGGTCCGCAGCTCCAAACAGCTCTCCCACTGAGAGCCTCTTTTAAATTTCCAGCAGGCAAGCACCCGCTCCCAGCCCTGCACGACCCCCCCACCCCCCACCCCCCCAAATAGGAAAAGAAGGCTCCCCACGCATGTCTGGCTAACACAAACACACAAAAACACCAGGGACATTTTTGTATTAACACAGAGGCGATGACCTATGTACACTGCTAAACGCAAAACACCTTGTGAAGCACAAACACACATAGAAACAAACGGTCAGCACAGACTCCTGTGTGACAGTCCCCTATTGGTAGGAAGACCATGCTGCCCTTTAACAGCATGCATACCAAGTGCAGCTACATCACACAGCTACATATAGACAAGATGACCTCCTTAAAACTATCTGTAGGTCTGAGTCAGTGAGCTATATGTCTGTCAGTAGACCTCGTGATAAACCTGCAGGTGTGTTGCGATCTATCTCCACCCTCCCTCTGGCACAACCAACACATACCTACTTAGACCTTGAGCTACAAGGAAGTGTTTACAATTTAGCCTGCATTCCAAGCAATGAGAATACAGAGAATACCGAGCACACACACAGAGACATAGATACACAGACACACACGCTCAAAATATGGCATAAGCAGAGACATGGAGGTGTCAGGTGAAAGAGGATCAATGACAAATGGCAGGCAAACACAACAGGTACAGGAATGATGGTTTATGGGTAAACTACTAAACAGCCAAGTTGACTACAGAGCAGACCTGGGTTCAAATACAGTCAGGTCCATAATTATTGACACCATTGATAAAGATGAGCAAAAAAAAAAAAAACTTTATAAAATAAATAATACAAATACTGAGCTATATTGTATGCTAAAAAGAAATCAGGAAATAATATTATTTTATACTAATACAATCGCTTGGGAAACAATATTTTGTTTAACAAGTAATAAAGGCAATCTAAAAAAGATCCGGGTCAAAATGACTGGCACCCCTGTTTCCAAAACTCTAGTACCATCCCCTTGCGAGGAAAACGACACAAAGCCTTTTTCTCGAATGTTTTATGGATTGGAGAACCTTGGGATGGACCTTAGACCATTCCGCCATACAGAATCTTTCCAGATCCTTGATATCATTGTCTGCCCTAATGGACTGCCCTCTTCAATTCAAACCACATGTTTTCAATGGGGTTCAAGTCCGGAGACTGATTGCCATTGCAAAATGTTGATTTTGTGGTCAATAAAGCATTTGTTTATATTTTATTAGTGATTGGGAATATTGTCACAAGTGTCAGCCTCCTGGCAGTAGGCAACCAGGTTTTTGAAGGCTAGGCCAATTTACCAGACACGGTATAGAGTTTACAAGCCTGACATGCAAGGTTACCTGAAGGCCAATTTCTTGGTCACATCTACAGTGCCTTCGGAAAATACTCAGACCCTTTACTCAGTACTTTCTTGAAGCACCTTTGGGAAGCGATTACTGCCTCGAGTCTTACTGGGTGTGACGCTAAAAGCTTGGCACACCTGAATTTGCATTCTTCTCTGCAGATCCTCTCAAGCTCTGCCAGGTTGAATGTGGAGCGTTGCTGCACAGCTATTTTCAGGTCTCTCCAGAGATGTTCGATCGGGTTCAAGTCTGGACTCTGGCTGGGACATTCAAGGACATTCAGAGACTTGTTCTGAAGCCACTCCTGCTTTGTCTTGGCTGTGTGCTTAGGTTCGTTGTCCTATTGGAAGGTGAACCTTCACCCCAGTCTGAGGTCCTGATCATGTTTTCGTCAAGGATCTCTGTACTTTGCTCTGTTCAGCTTTGCCTCGATCCTGACTAGTCTCTGCCGCTGAACAACATCCCCACAGCATGATGCTGCCACCACGCTTCACCGTAGGGATGGTGCCAAGTTTCCTCCAGACGTGACGCTTGGCATTCAGGCCAAAGAGTTAAATCTTGGTGTCATCAGTCCAGAGAATCTTGTTTATCATGGTCTGAGAGTCTTAAGGTGCCTTTTTGGCAAACTCCAAGTGGGCTATCATGTGCCTTTTACTGAGGAGTGGCTTCCGTCTGGTCACTCTACCATAAAGGTCTGATTGGTGGAGTGCTACAGAGATGGTTGTCCTTCTGGAATGTTCTCCCATCTCCACAGAGGAGCTCTGTCAGAGTGACCATCGGGGTCTTAGTCACCTCGCTGACCAAGACCCTTCTTCCCCGATTGCTCAGTTTGGCCGGGCGGCCAGCTCTAGGAAGAGGCTTGGTGGTTCCAAACATCTTCCATTTAAGAATGATGGAGGTTCTTGGGGACTTTCAATGCTGCAGACAGTTTTTGGTACCCTTCCCCAGATCTGTGCCTCGACACAATCCTGTCTCGAAGCTCTACGGACCATTCCTCCAACCTCATGGCTTGGTTTTTGATCTGACATGCACTGTCAACTGTGAGACCTTATATAGACAGGTGTGTGCCTGTCCAATCAATTGAATTTACCAATAAAGTTGTAGAAACATCTCAAGGATGATCAATGGAAACAGGATGCCCCTGTGCTCAATTTCGAGTCTCATAGCAAAGGGTCTGAATATTTATGTAAAGATGGTATCACTTTTTTTATTTTTAATACATTTGGAGAAACATTTTTAGAAAAACCTGTTTGCGCTTTGTCATTATGGAGTATTGTGTGTAGACTGCTAAGGATTTTTTAAGCCATTTTAGAATAAGGCTGTAACGTAACAAAATGTGGGAAAAGTCAAGGGGTCTGAATACTTGCCAAAGGCACTGTATGTGTAAAAGTGTGTGTTGACCATGCATGCATGTGTGCCTGTATGTGCGTGAGAGAACCATCAGGGCTGCCCTCCCTTTCGCTCTGGGTTTTCATATCCAGTGAACGTCTGAGTCTCTTTCTGTAATACCTTTTTGGACACTAGTCGAAGGCCAGATGTGTCGAATGGCTCAGCCTTTAAACCCCTGGCTGGATGCTGTGGATTTCATGCCTTACTGCAGATACTCTCTCTAACATGATAAGGGAAGTGACAGCAGCTTGAGGGAAAGAAGCAATAAGTAAAATTAACATAAATTCAGATGGTAATGTATTCTGCAGCTGGGGCTGACTTGCTGTGTAAAAGAGACACTTATTTTGCCAAAAGATTCCATTTTGAAAAGAGCAAAGAGGAAAGATTGCAAAAAGGTTCTCAAAGACTGCAAGTATAATGAACATATATTAGTCAGGATATTTTAGAGGATTTAAAGAGTTGTGGTATTAAGTTTCAATACCCGCACAAACGCACGTGCACACACACACACGCACACAATTTCCCTATTGGCATTTCATTACACAAGATAAGCATTAAGCAAAATGATGATCTGAGCTATTTTGCCTTATCTGTAATTAGATTTAAGACAGAGGGTCAAATCTACTTACATCCCAACTGACAAAATTACATTTAAAGAAACAAAATGCAGCTACAGTTATATTAATTAACCGCTACGTTTAAGATTAATCAGAATTAAAATGTAATTACTTCAGGCCCAATTCACCAGACCTTCTCTGCTTCCTTGTTGAGAATAATGAGTGTGAGGGGTAATTAGTGCCACAGAATTACCCAGAGTCATTTGAATTCCATAATTTTGCATTTGTATTGGGATATTGAATTTGAATGTATTTTTTTTACATTTGTAATGCACCAATTGAATCATTGAATTCAGAAATTGAATTTCAATTGAAATTACATTTCAATTGAATCTACACATTAAATATTTACATATTCAGTTTCAATATGGTAGATATTGCATTCATTGCCCGTGTATCAAGTTCACAAACTAGAATTTCCCATTTATTAAAGTTTCAGATATTCAACATCTGATGCATTCAGATTCAACTTTAAAATGCATTTTTCAATTCAGATTCAAATCCAGAGACAACATCCTGGTACATTGCCAGCTAGGAAAAGTAGAGAACAACAGATCGAATCAAAAGCTCTCTGTGGTAAACAGTATCTTCTGGCGCCAGTTTGTTTGACAAAAGCAAATCGTGCCCCAAAAAAATTGAGAGACATGTGTAATGGGAATAGAGATATTGGAGAAATGATCCATTCGTCAGGGGTGTATAACTTTCTTTATTGGGACAAATGATGGAAACTGTGCTTTTGAAATAAATGATGATTGTCAAATGATTTTGAAGGCACCTAGGACATGTGACGTCACCGTGTAACTATAAAGTTCCACTCACAATTCATTCTAAATGCCTCTGTCTTGCAGTCTTTTCCCCAACTATAAAATGTTTCTTTGCAGGACAAGGATTGTCCTGACTTTCAAGAATGCCTGAATTGCTTGGACTTGCTTTTCTGGTTGGCTGGAAAGTTTCACTCTCCAAGTTTCACCATGGCACAGACCGTGGAGATACGTTGGCACATGAGATTAATTAGAATATGGCGAATATTAGTTAATTATTGCATTCTAACCATCCTGGCTTTCGTGTGCTACCTGAGAAGTGAAACAGATAGGTGTTAGCCTGTTTGCCCTCCCACCTATTTATTAATGCGCAATTTGCCTAAATGGGCAACGGAAACACTTCAATCACCACAAATTTATTCGACACTAGTTAAATCATTACGTCCAGCTGTTTTCATCGACACAAGAGATTTAAATGGAAACACACCCTAGCAGGCAACTGTCGCATCTATTTTTTATGCAAAACTTTGTAAATATTGGCAAATAAATAAATAAAAATCCCTGGACAAGTGCATGGAAACATAGCTACTGTGGCATGCTGAATCCATTTTCTTCCTATGAATTTGACACTAGTGTTTGAATCGTTTTGGCTATAACCTTTTATGACCCCATTCCTGAAAGCTAAGATGCTCTGGAACATGGTTGTGCCTTCACAGGCTACGCAGGACACGTTAGAAGGCAGTGTCACAGAAATCGTAATTTGGCCTCCATAAGAATATAGTTGAATAGTCCTCTCATAGCCTTTCTAAGGCTAGCCGTCACACTCACTATTTAATCTTGCTCTTGTGACTGACTGAGTTCGAACCAGGTCTCCTGCACGTCACAAGATTGTGTTAGCCCACTTATGCCTGTGGGGAGGAGTTCAGGAAGTTTATATAAAAGGACAACACTTTGTTCCCCCAGGGGAACAGAAGGCGCATCCATGTTTCAGATCGTCTTCGCTTTCAGGAATGGGGTCATAATAGTTTATAGCCAAAACGGTTCAAATGCTAGAGCCAAATTCAACAGAAGAAAATAAATTCAACATGCCACACTGGTTTCAGAAACTGCCAGACGCTACTGTTTACCACAGAGAGTTTGATTTTATCTGTCCTCCTTCACCTTTCCTGGCTGGAAAAGTACCAGGATGGTGTCTGGTTTTGAATCTGAATTTAGAGAACTGCATTTAAAAACTGAATCTGAGAAGTTGAGTATATGAAACTTTGATACACTTGAAATAATAGTTTGTCAACTTGATACACAGACAATTATGACCTCATCTACCATATTGAAACTGAATATATAAATATTTAATTTGATTTGAATATTCAATTTCTGAAATAGAATTTTAGCCTGTTGCGACGAGCAATTCCGTATCCGGGATCGTAATTATAGCCTCAAGCTCATTACCATAACGCAACGTTAACTATTCATGAAAATCACAAATGAAATGAAATAAATATATTGTCTCTCAAGCTTAGCCTTTTGTTAACACTGTCATCTCAGATTTTCAAAATATGCTTTTCAACCATAGCAAAACAAGCATTTGTGTAAGAGTATTGATAGCTAGCATAGCATTAAGCCTAGCATTCAGCAGGCAACATTTTCACAAAAACAAGAAAAGCATTCAAATAAAATCATTTACCTTTGAAGAACTTCAGATGTTTTCAATGAGGAGACTCTCAGTTAGATAGCAAATGTTCAGTTTATCCAAAAAGAGTATTTGTGTAGGAGAAATCGCTCCGTTTTGTTCACGTTTGGCTGAGAAAAAAACCCGAAAATTCAGTCATCAAAACGCCTAACTTTTTTCCAAATTAACTCCATAATATCGACAGAAACATGGCAAACGTTGTTTAGAATCAATCCTCAAGGTGTTTTTCACATATCTATTCGATGATAAGTCATTCGTGGCAGTTTTGTTTCTCCTCTGAATCACATGGGAAAATACATGCAGCTGGAGATTACGCACCAATTTCGACGGAGGACACCAGGCGGACACCTGGTAAATGTAGTCTCTTATGGTCAATCTTCCAATGATATGCCTACAAATACGTCACAATGCTGCAGACACCTTGGGGAAACGACAGAAAGTGTAGGCTCGTTCCTGGCGCATTCACAGCCATATAAGGAGACATTGGAACGCAGCGCCTCAAAAATCTGGCTCACTTCCCGTTTGAAGTTTCATCTTGGTTTCGCCTGTAGCATTAGTTCTGTGGCACTCACAGACAATATCTTTGCAGTTTTGGAAACTTCAGAGTGTTGTCTTTCCAAAGCTGTCAATTATATGCATAGTCGAGCATCTTTTCGTGACAAAATATCTTGTTTAATATGGGAACGTTTTTTTTATCCATAAATTAAGAGCGCCCCCTATATCCAAGAAGTTAAAACTGAATGCAATATTCATTCATTTCAGTTTCAAATCGTGAAATACAAGTTCAATTCATGAATAAAATTATTACATTTGTGCATTACAAATGAAAAAAATATTGAATTCAAATTCAATATCCTAATACAAATTCAAAATTATGGAATTCAAATACAATATTTTGTGTGGCGCTGAAAGCACATACGCACACAGAGTATCTAGAGAGCAGAGGGAGTCGGAGCGCCGACTGCATTACCTTTCCGAAGCTTCCCTTCCCAATGGCCCGGAGAATCTGGAAGTGGTCAAAGGTTACTGGGAAAACAAAGAAAACAAATCTGTCAGTAACACAGATCGGACAGGCAAGTTGCTTTGTTGGTGTTATACAGTAGTAGCATCAAACATTTTGAAAGCAGTTTAAGGAAAAACTTGGGACAGCAGTAACAGGGAAAAGGTTATTACAGGTTATTACAGAAACGTCTACAGACAATAAGCTCCATTTCTAAAGACTGGCTTGAGCCTTTTAGGATCTCATAGTATGCTATTATACAGTAGATACAGTAGAACATAATCCATTACTGTGAAATAATTAGCTTTTTGTAACACTGGTAATTTAAATGTGTTATGTGGATCATTTGCAAAGCTCACAAGCGATTAGAGGGTATCATCTCGATTGCAGATCATCAGTAATAAAACGATCATGCCGCTGCGTCGTTGACTAAAAAGAAATAGTGTAGCTGAAAAACACTAATTTGCAATTGATGCATCTGATTGGAATGTCATGAGCAGCGGGTTAGCGTTTTTCGGCATGAATCTTGTTCTGGAAGCAGCTATGCAGTGGTCACTATCTAGCACACCCACAAAGTAATCAAATCTGAATTTAAACCTAACCCCAATGCCTAAACTTAACCTTAAATTAACACATTTTTGTTTTCATGAATTTTTTCAATATTGCCAATTTTTTATTTGCAGCTGGCCTCTCTAAGGGAAAATCTCTCAGTTCTGCCTCCAGGATACGACTCTTGACATTAATAGTCAACCTGCATGTCATGGTGGGTAAGGACCATGGAGAAGGGAGCCTCTGCTGCCCTGTCAGAGTGCGTGTCGTGTGGGTGTCATGAGGGCTTCCGCTGGCCTCACCCTGTGGCGTGTGTGTGTGTGTGCCAGGCTGGAGCTTCCCTGGGCAGACAGCTTCTTACTAACTAACTTACTCCACACTACGCCATCCACCAGACCAGACCTTGGCACACAGGCCGTGACTGAGAGGCCACTGCAGAGGCGCCACACAAAAGGCATCAGGCCTGGTTTGCATGTTTTGCTCTGGAAGACGAGCTAATACTCAGACGAGCTAATACTCCCTGGATTCTTCCGGTTCAACATTTTGTACATAGCTACTCTTTAAATATGGCAGGGCTTTGATGGAACCACAGCAGATGAACACGGGAACAGTGGAGAAGATGGGGGAAAAACTGACTGTACTTGTAATGTAACTAGATGATTTAAATGGATAGGTGCACAGAAACGTCAACAGACAGGACCAAATCCATGTTGTTGTTATACAGGGATCAACCTACATTGCAGTATTTATACAGCATAAACATCTCTATCCCGGGTCAAATAATGTTGCAGAATAGTTTGGGGCTCTGTGAAGTGGGTTCGGGAGCAATATTTGTGTAAACAAATACGCAACATAAACAGGAAACACTATGACAGATTTGATTCAATACTGTTTCCAGTCTCAGATAGCCTACAGGGAAAAACATCATATCCACACCAGTGAGTTGGATTGCTATAGCAGAACATTCTCTAGGCTACAATAAGTCTCTGTGTGTATTGAGATTGTCTGTCATACACCGAATCGAAAGGGGAAAATATACAGCATATTGCATTATGCCACCTCAACCTTTCCATCCATCTCATCAATCTGGATCTTCCTTAGAAAGAGTGAATCATTGTAAGATGGGAAACAAAACGGCCCCTGCCTCTGCCTAAGCGTCAGCCGGTAGTAGCCCTGTGAAAATCAGGCCACTCTTTTGAATTAGTGTCAAGTAGGAAAGGCCTGGGGCCTCATGTATAAACGTTGCGCACAGACAAAAAAATACCCTAAAACATGCGTGCACCAGTTTTCACGGAAAAGTTGGCATTTAGAAACTCAACTTGACATGAGAATGTACTTTGCTTCCCATAAACCTTAGGCCATGCGTATGCAGTTTCTAATAGTTGAAGTATTGCATTGCAAGCAGGAAAGTAACTGAAGCTTTTTCTACAAATGGAGGATATGACATCCTTATGGAAAAAAAAGGTAAATATACTGAACAAAAATGTCACTCCAGCTGCAGAAGGTGCCTAAACTCTGAAAGCATGTTACTGTTGTTCTTGTGGGAAAATGCAAATCCCCCAAGGTGCTAAAAAGACTTTAGGCCAGTGGCACTGACATCATTAGTGATGAAATCATTTGAGAAGCTAATCAAGATGGATGTACTGTGTCAGATTGAGAATTCCCTGGACCCCCTGCAGTTTGCTTACAGGGCAAAGCAGGGGGGTGGAGGACGCCACTCTAACCCTTCCTCTACAAGCACCAGGAACGCCCACAAACCCATGCGAGGCTTCTGTTCATCGACTTATCGCCGGCCTTCAATACTATTCCAGTCTCACATGCTAGCAGAGAAGCTTCTCTCCCACTTAAAGCTGGACGTGAGCATTGTGGGCTGGGTAGTGGCCTTCCTTACCGACCGGTCCCAACAAGTGTGAGTAAATGGCGTCATGTCAAAGCAGCTCTGCTCCTCAACCGCATCCCCACGAGGCTGTGTGCCCTCTACTTCTGTACATACTATACACTCATGACTGTCGCAGCGAATAGAAAAACGGGCACATCAAGTTTGCTGATGACTCCGTCATCGTCGGTCCACTACAGGATGGAGAGTCTGAGCATTGACCTGTGGTAGAGGACTGTGTCATGGTGTGAGAACGGATTCCTCCAACTGAATGTCTCAAACTAAAGATATGGCCGTTGACTTTAGAAGGCAGCCACTGAACCACACATCCACTGTGGTCATGGGAAATGACTGGTCAGTACTGACAAGTACATGGGAAATATGCTGGACAACAAGCAGACGTTTGAGGAGCAGCATTTAAAAAAAATGTTTTAAGCTGAACACTGATTTACAGGACTTATATTGAATCCCTATTGATGTTCTCGATGGTGGACTGGTCTGGCAATCTTAATGTTTGCAACAAAAATAGGTTGGACAGGGTGGTTAAGGTGGTCAGCAAGGTCATCGGGGTGCAACTGGCACAGGTCTTAGTGACATTCAGAAAACAAGTTGTGAGTGGAGCGAACAGTATCCTAGACTGTCCTGACCACCCCCTCTGACAATTGTGCGCTTTTCCCCCTCAGGTTTGTCATTTTAAAACTCCCAAACTCAACAGCAACAGATACAAGACCTCTTTTATCCCACAGGCCATAAACTTTCTGAAGCTGCACATGAAAGGAAATGTATATTTATTGCTGCACTTTTGCACAATGATACTCCTTTTAACTGTTTTTAATGTTTTTTTAGTAGTTGAACCCTGACTGCACAGCCAATTTTACTTGGCTCATCGCGCTCTAGCGACTCTTTGTGGCAGGCCGGACACCTGCAGGCTGACTTCGATCGTCAGTTGAACAATGTTTCCTCTGACACATTGGTGCGGCTGGCTTCCAGGTTAAGCGAGCGGGTGTTAAGAAGTGCGGCTTGGCGGGTCATGTTTCGGAGGACGCATGACTGGACCTTCGCCTGTCCCGAGCCCGTTGGGGAGATTCAGCGATGAGACAAGATCACAAAAGGGGGGTAAAATTATGCTTTGGAGACAAAACATTGAATAAAATCGAATTATATTCCATGTATGCATGGTGTTGAAATATCATTCATGATATTGAATGATAAAGACAAAATTACTATTGTAACAATGGACTAACCGGTGCCCCCGCACCGGTACCCCCTGTACCTCACTATTGTCATTTTTTCACTATTGTATTTTTTTAACTGCATTGTTGGTTAGGGCTTGTAGTAAGCATTTCACTGTAAGTTCTACACCTGTTGTATTCGGCACATGTGGCAAATACAATTATTTGATTTGTATATGGAAATGGCCTTTTACATTGTAGAACCGTTTATTGGTTGTAACTGCCAATTGGGTAATTGTATGGTCCTCGGGGAGTCCAAGTGGTCAAGTGGTCCAAGCGCTTATTAAATGTAGGCCTACCGGTTTGAGCTCCTGTTAGACAGATTTGATTTGGCTTTCTCAAGGAGAGTCTGTACAGTCTTGCCCTCTACCGATGTCCATTCAAATAGGACAGGTTAGGGCTGATAAAGGCTTTTTCTTTTGGGATATTGCCCATGCATATTTGGATACATCTACTTGTATATTTTGTATATGGCGCTTTCACCATTGGATCACCAAGACCAGTAAATAAATGTACACTGAGCCAGTCTACCTGCCTTGCCTTCTGCTCATTTCACGCCCTTATGGTCCTACTTTACAATTACATAGGCTAATTACATAGGCTGTCTGGTAGCCTCAATAAATAGACAAAGATTTGTAGCATGTATAGATTTATCTTTTATTTCACTTGAAAACGTGCGACTCGACCATTTGGCTCTTAGAATGCACGACTTGGACTCGAGTCTTGATCCATTCTACTTGAGACTCGAACCTTGTGACTTGAGACTTGTGACTCGAATAATAGTGACTTGGTCCCACCTGTGGTATCTGGTGTGACCACCATTTGCCTCATGCAGCACGACACATCTCCTTCGCATAGAGTTGATCAGGCTGTTGATTATGGCCTGCGGAATGTTGTGCCACTCTTCTTCAATGGCTGTGAGAACTTACTGGATATAGGGTGGGAACTGGAATAAGCTGTCATACACGTCAATCCAGATCATCCCAAACATGCTCAAGGGGTAACATGTCTGGTGAGCATGCAGGCCATGAAAGAACTGGGCCATTTTAAGCTTCCAGGAATTGTGTACAGATTCTTGCGACTTGGGGCCATGCATTATCATGCTGAAACATGAGGTGATGGCGCCAGATGAATGCCACGACAGTGGGCCTCAGGATCTTGTCAAGGTATCTCTGTGCATTCAAAATTGCCATCGACAAAATGCAATTGTGTTGGTTGTCCGTAGTTTATGCCTGCCCATACCATAACCCCACCGCCACCATGGGGCACTCTATTCACAATGATGACATAAGCAAACTGCTCTCCCACACACGCCATCTGCCCGGTACAGTTGAAACCGGGATTCATCCATGAAGAGCACACTTCTCCAGTGTGCCAGCGGAATTGAAGGTGAGAATTTGCCAACTAAAGTCGGTTACGATGCCAATCTGCAGTCAGGTCAAGACTCTGGTGAGGACAACGAGCACACAGATAAGCTTCTCTGAGATGGTTTCTGACGGTTTGTGCAGAAATTATTTGATTGTGCAAACCCACAGTTTCATCAGCTGTCTGGTCTCAGACAATCCCACAGGTGAAGAAGCCAGATGTGGAGGTCCTGGGCTGGTGTCGTTACATGTGGTCTGCGGTTGTGAGGCCGGTTGGACGGTACTGACCAAATTCCCTGGAACGATGTTGTATGCAGAGAAATTAACATTACAGTCTCTGGCAACAGCTCTCGTGGACATTCCTGCAGTCAGAATGCCAATTGGATGCTCCCTCAAAACTTGACACATCTGTGGGATTGTGTTATGTGACAAGACTGCACATTTTAGATTTAGTGGCTTTTTTTGTCCCCAGCACAAGGTGCACCTGTGTAATGATCATGCTGTTTAATCAGCTTCTTGATATGCCACACCTGTCAGGTGGATGGATTATCTTGACAAAGGATAAATGTTCAGGTACAGGGATGTAAACACATTTTTGAACAGTATGTTCACAAATTGAAATATTAAATATTTCTGGGATCTCTTATTTCAGCTCATGAAACACTTTATATGATGTGTTTACATTTTTGTTCAGTGTAACAATTAAATAGACATACTAGGACAATGTTTAAAAGTGCAGCATATTTACGTTCAGAGAAAAAGTTCATGCAAAAAATTGAATTCAAACGATCTGTTTACAGGTTCACAACAAATTGCAATTGTTTTTTTCTTTCAGAAACTGTCAGATACTGTAAATGTCACTGTAAAAGTTAAAACATTCTGCCAACAAGTCCAGAGACATTTGATCAAGTTCAACATTGCTATTTCCTTTTTAAAAAACTGCCTTGACCGAAATCCAATACTTCCAAATTATACAGCAAATAAGGCCATTATTGTCAACTTTAAAAGGTGAATAATGGGTATTTTTCAGGCAGAGTTTTAATGCTCATTCACACCTGCAGTTTCAGGATGGGTCTTGTATTATAACTGGAAACATGCTTATGTATGGCGTGCACAAGTTTATAAAACTAAATATTCATCCCAAAGATTGGAAAGCAGCTGCGGTCATCCCCCTCTTCAAAGGGGGGGGGACACTCTTGACCCAAACTGCTACAGACCTATATCTATCCTACCCTGCCTTTCTAAGGACTTCGAAAGCAAAGTCAACAAACAGATTACCGACCATTTCAAATCCCACCATACCTTCTCCGCTATGCAACCTGGTTTCTGAGCTGGTCATGGGTGCACCTTAGCCACACTCAAGGTCCTAAACGATATCTTAACCGCCATCGATAAAAAACAATACTGTGCAGCCGTATTCATTGACCTGGCCAAGGCTTTCGACTCTGTCAATCACCACATCCTCATTGGCAGACTCGACAGCCTTGGTTTCTCAAATGATTGCCTCGCCTGGTTCACCAACTACTTCTCTGATTCAGTGTGTCAAATCGAAGGGTCTGTTGCCCGGGCCTCTGGCAGTCTCTGGGAGTGCCACAGGGTTCAATTCTTGGACCGACTCTCTTCTCTGTATACATCAATGATGTCACTCTTGCTGCTGGTGAGTCTATGATCCACCTCCATGCAGACGACACCATTCTGTATACTTCTGGCCCTTCTTTGGACACCAACAACCCTCCAGAGGAACTTCAATGCCATACAACTCTCCTTCTGTGGCCTCCAACTGCTCTTAAATACAAGTAAAACCGACCAGCATCACTACTCTGGACGGTTCTGACTTAGAATATGTGGACAACTACAAATACATAGGTGTCTGGTTAGACTGTAATCTCTCCTTCCAGACGCACATCAAACATCTCCAATCCAAAGTTCAATCTAGAATTGGCTTCCTATTTCGCAACAAACCATCCTTCACTAATGCTGCCAAACATACCCTTGTAAAACTGACCATCCTACCAATCAGACTTCGGCGATGTCATTTACAATAGCCTCCAATACCCTACTCAATAAATTGGATGCAGTCTATCACAGTGCCAGCAGTTGTCACCAAAGCCCCATATACTACCCACCACTGCAACCTGTATGCGCTCGTTGGCTGGCCCTCGCTTCATACTCGTCGCCAAACCCACTGGCTCCAGGTCATCTACAAGTCCCTCCAGGTCATCTACAAGACCCCCTTATCTCAGCTCGCTGGTCACCATAGCAGCCCCCACCTGTAGCACACGCTCCAGCAGGTATATCTCTGGTCACCCCCAAAACCAATTCCTCCTTTGGCCGCCTCTCCTTCCAGTTCTCTGCTGCCAATGACTGGAACGAACTACAAAAATCTCTGAAACTGGAAACACTCATCTCCCTCACTAGCTTTAAGCACCAGCTGTCAGAGCAGCTCACAGATGACTGCACCTGTACATAGCCCATGAATAATTTAGCCCAAACAACTACCAAACAACTTTCCCTACTGTATTTATTTATTTTGCTCCTTTGCACCCCATTATTTCTCTCTCTCTCTAATTTGCACATTCTTCCACTGCAAATCAACCATTCCACAGCCGCTCCGGAGGCTCCTGTGCCTCGGCCAAAGCTACCGGGGATGTCTCAGCAGGCTCCCCACGCCTCAGCTGGCTCGGTAGGATCCCGCACCTCAGCCGAAGCAACTGGGGACGCCTCGGCCTGTTCCCCGCACCTCGTCAAAAGAACCGGGGACGCCTCGGCTGGCTCCCCACGGCCGGTTCCCCTCGGCTCCCTTCTGCTCTACAGGTTCCAGCGCCTCAGCAGAGGTGACCGGCCCTCTCCTGGTCCTCGGGACCGTCCCTCTGGTCGACATTGTCCGGCAGCTGGAGCTGCGCGTCAGGGAGGGAGTACAATCATGTTTACTCCCGTTCACCCTCTGCAGCGGCCAGTTGTCTTATTATTACGCACACCTCCCACCATCGTTACGTGCATCTGCGCATAGTGAGATTCACCTGGACTCCATCACCTTCCTGATTACCTCCCCTATATCTGTCACTCCCTTTGGTCCTTTCCTCAGGCATTATTGATTCTGTTCCTGTGTTTGTCTATACGCTGCTCGTTTTTCTTGTTTTGTTCCATGTTAGTTTATTTATTAAATTATTCACTCCCTGTACTTGCTTCCCGATTATTAGCGTATGGGTTAAAGTTCCTATTAAACTCAACGACTGCACCTGCTTCCTGACTCCCTGCATCTCCGTTACAGTAACAACTTAAGACATAGAAACACCATATTTTTTTTTTACATTTGTCACAGACATGCATTTCAATTAGACACATACATGTGTCATGATTAAATAAAAATATATGTACCACCACATCATGACCTAATGACAATCACATTCCTCAGTAACATGTGAGTCAACTAAATTTTTCAACTCCTCCAAGGAAACAAGATCCTGGAGTGTCAAGCTGGTCTGGAGAGAATTCCAAGACCACTGAGCTGAGTTACTAAAACACTTTTTGCTATGACCCATTCTGATTTTAGGAACCGTTAAAAAGTAAGCAGGAGTGTAACTGTAACTGGCATTTATTTTCTGACCTTAAAGATCATAGTATACCAATGTTTAAGTCCACAAAGACCAGCCAACAGCACTATAGAGATCACAGTGGTGTGTCAGATGCTTTTGTTTGGTATGATACATGGTATCAAGTGCCTTCAGGGTAGTGCTTGAGGTCTGCATATAAACAGGAATGTACACCATATCAGCTCTTTTCTGGACTCCAAAGAAAAACAAGCCTTATGCCAGTAATAAAAACCTATTCTCAACTTGATCTTCTTTACCAGGTTCTCAAAATGACTAGACAAGCTCAGCTTCTCACCCACCCAAACTCGAAGATATTTGTTAGTCTTGACTTGCTCTATTGAATTTGCTTCCAAGGTAATAATAATAATAATATAAATGAGGTCCCTGGCCTTGTTTCATGCCGTGGGCAATTAGAAAGGACACGCTACTTCCTGTAGCCACCCATTCACTGTCAGAGGCCCTAGTCTCTCCACATGCCTTGCTAGCTCACAGTCATGCTGAGAGCTTGATTATGGGGAAGGCAGTGCCGTGCTTTCATGTTGCAGACCTCCCGGGCATGGATTAAGCCTGCTTCATAACGCAAATACTCTTTAGCTGAGGGTATCTCCTGACTAACACATCTCTCCCGCTGGGATTCGGTAAGTGTAGTTCAGTCCAGTTAAACACATTTCACGTTATTTTTACCCAAAGCATTTTACTGCAGTGTGGGACGTAGATCCTGCCTCGTCTGTAGTTGTTTTTTCTACTGTCAACTCTTCCTAACCGTGGTATTATACCACCATTTCAATAATGTGTTTGCTTCCATTTACCTTCTTTTCACAATGAGTGTCCTTCTTGCACATCAGACACAGAATAACGCTCAAGAACTGATTCCTGTGAATCTAAAGTGAGAGATAGTGGTTGCCTATTTTAGGGTTAATTCACACTAAACGAAGGGACACTTAACGTAATTTATTGCAATCCATCTTCTGAATCAGCTCTTCTGTTAACTTTATGGGAACATACCTACAGTAGAGAAATGTTGATATTCAAACAACAAAAGAGTAAAAGCTTCCTGCAATTTGGGTTATTTCTGGGTTAAGTGGTGTTCAACGGAAGCTGGTAGCATCTGCAATCACGACATTGACTCTCCTCCCCTTTCTTGCCTCAGGTTTCTGTGAGTGCTGCATTAGGGCTGTGGGTTTTGGCCTTCATGCAGAGACAGAGTGGCATGCATGGTGTAGGGGATTTTGAACTTCTAAAGTTGGAAATCTGCAAGCATGGTGACGAGGATTGCACATTCATAGGTGGAAACTTTCCGTGAGAATAAACGGAAATATATGGGAATTAACGGGAATATGCAAATTAAAATTAATACCATTTTTATGTTTTTTTGCATTGGATATATTTACCATATAAGGAGACAGAAACAAACCTTTAACCTTATAAGAAGACATAATTGAAAATGATTAAATCCTTCCAATAGAAAAAAAAACATTTTTAATTAAAAAATTATTATTTTTAAACTAATTGAATGAGTTGACTCTTCACATGGGATGATTTCACTGAACAACAAAATAAAGGGAATATTGAATGATCCATCGCATCTCCCAAAAACGTTTTAAGGTCTCAAAATATCCACTAGTACATTTCAAATGGTTAAACAATAAGCACACAACATACATCTGTAAAATTATAGTCCAGAAACTAAAGCTTTGGTTGTCTTCCTCTCAGGCTTCCATGTATCCTCCCTGGACCTCCTCAATGTCCACCTCTTGAACATCAGACTCTGAGACCTCATCTTCACTGTCACTTTCCAACCTTGTTGAGGGTGTGTCTCGTTGTCAGGCTAAAAAAGCCTCAAATTTTCCCAGATGGTCACCACTTTTTCAACCCTTGGTCAGCCTGTTACATGTTTTGGTGTGTGTGTGTTCCCAAACAAGGACCAGTTGCACTCGGAGGCGGCTGATGTTGGGGGATTTGGAGGATGGTGGAGGCAACCGGCAAAAGAGCCTCAGCTCCACAAAGTCCCTTCCACCAGGTGGCTGATGAAATATGTTGGCACGACTGCCATATTGCTTCTCCAACCAGAAACCCTTGATTGGAAGTGTACTTTGCCAGACTGCCAAGAAACTTGCCCTCATCCAGGCCAAGGTGGTGAGACACGGTAGTGATGACACCACAAGCCTTGTTGATCTCTGCACCAGACAGGATGCTCTTGCCAGTATACTTGGGGTCTAACATGTACGCTGAGGCGTGTATGGGCTTCAGACAGAGGTCTTCACGCTTTTTGATGTATTTCAGAACTGCAGTTTCCTCTGCTTGGAGCAACAGTGAAGTGGGCAGGGCGGATCTCTCCTCTTACATCTGCATGCAGAGTCTGAACATCAGACAGGATGCCATAGTCTCCATTAATCCATGCAATGGCTACTGCTATATGTTTCAGGATGCTTACCACTCTCTCAAAATACATCATACAGGAGGATCCTCTTGATGGGGCTGTCCATATCTGCAGACTGTGATATGACCATTTCTTGGAGAGATTCCTTCCCCTCCAGGAGACTGTGAAACATAATGACAACACCACCCCAATGGGTGTTTCTGGGCAGCTTCAATGTGGTGCTCTTATTCTTCTCACTTTGCTTGGTGAGGTAGATTGCTGCTATACCTTGATGACCCTTCACATATCTAACCATTTCCTTGGCTCTCTTGTAGAGTGTATCCATTGTTTTCAGTGCCATGATGTCCTTGAGCAGCAGATTCAATGCATGGGCAGCACAGCCAAAGGGTGTGATGTGAGGGTAGGACTCCTCCACTTTAGACCAAGCAACCTTCAAGTTCAAAGCATTGTCTGTCACCAGTGTAAATACATTTCAAGTCGTAAGTTTACTTACACTTTAGCCAGAAACATTTAAACTCAGTTTCACATTTCCTGACATTTAATCAGAGTAAAAATTCCCTGTCATATGTCATTTAGGATCACCACTTTATTTTAATTATGTGAAATGTCAGAATAATAGGAGAGAGAATTATTTATTTCAGTTTTTATTTCTTTAAATCACATTCCCAGTGGGTAAGAAGTTTGCATACACTCAATTAGTATTTGGTAGCTTTGCCTATAAATTCTTTAACTTGGGTCAAATGTTTTGGGTAACCTTCCACAAGCTTCCCACAATAAGTTGGTTGAATTTTGGCCCATTCCTCCTGACGGAGCTGGTGTAACTGAGTCAGGTTTGCAGGCCTCCTTGCTCGCACACACTTTTTCAGGTCTTCCCACAAATGTTCTATGGGATTAAGGTCAGGGCTTTGTGGATGGCCACTGCAATACCTTGACTTTGTTGGCCTTAAGCCATTTTGCCACAAATTTGGAAGTATGCTTGGGGTCATTGTCCATTTGGAAGACCCATTTGCGACCAAGCTTTAACTTCCTGACTGATGTCTTGAGATGTTGCTTCAATATATCCATATAATTTTCCTTCCTCATGATGCCAGATATTGTGTTAAGTGCACCAGTCCCTCCTGCAGCAAAGCACCCCCACAACATGATGCTGCCACCCCTGTGCTTCACGAATGGGATGGTATTCTTCAGCTTGCAAGCCTTCCCCTTTTTCCTCCAAACATAACGATGGTCATTATGGCCAAACAGTTCCATTTTTGTTTCATCAGACCAGAGGACATTACTCCAAAAAGTACGATCTTTGTAACCCATGTGCAGTTGCAAACCGTAGTCTGGATTTTTTATGTCGGTTTTGGAGCAGTGGCTTCTTCCTTGCTGAGCGGCCTTCCAGGTTATGCTGATATAGGACTCATTTTACTGTGGATATAGATACTTTTGTCCCAGTTTCCTCCAGCATCTTCACAGGGTCCTTTGCTGTTGTTCTGGGATACATTTACACATTTTGTATCAAAGTACGTTCATCTCTAGGAGACAGAACACGTCTCCTTCCTGAGCGGTATGATGGCTACGTGGTCCCATGGTGTTTATACTTGCGTATTATTGTTTGTACAGATGAACGTGGTACTGTCAGGCGTTTGGAAATTGCTTCCAAGGATGAACCAGACTTGTGGAGGTCTACAATTGTCTTCTGAGATCTTGGCTAATTTCTTTTGATTTTCCAATGATGTCAAGCAAAGAGGCACTGAGTTTGAAGGTAGGCCTTGAAATACATCCACAGGTACACCTCCAATTGACTCAAATGATGTTAATTAGCCTATCAGAAGCTTCTAAAGCCATGACATCATTTTCTGGAATTTTACAAGCTGTTTAAAGACACAGACAACTTAGGGTATGTAAACTTCTGACCATTGGAATTGTGATACAGTAAATAAGTGAAATAATCTGTCTGTAAACAATTGTTGGAAAGATTACTTGTATCATGCACAAAGTAGATGTCCTAACCGACTTGCCAAAACTATAGTTTTTTAACAAGAAATTTGTGGAGTGGTTGAAAAACAAGTTTTAATGACTTCAACCTAGGTTCATGTAAACTTCTGACTTCAACTGTACCTTCTTTGGTCCAAGGTCATTGATGACTGCCTTCAGCTCATCTGCAATGTAGAGACCGGTGTGTCTGTTGTCCCTTGTGTCTGAGCTCTTGTAGAGTACTGGTTGAGGGGTGGAGATGATGTAATTAATTATTCCTTGCCCACGAACATTCGACCACCCATCAGATATGTTTGCAATACAGTCTGCTTTCTCTATGATTTGCTTGACCTTGACTTGAACCCTGTTGAACTGCATCCAGCAAATGAGTAGATAAAGCATGTCTGGTTCGTGGGGTGCATGCTGGGCAAAGAACATTCAGAAATCCCTTCCAATACACATTGCCTGTGAGCATCAGAGGTGAACCAGTTGCCTACACAGGTCGAGCAAGACATTGATCAGCATTTCTCTGACTATGTTCCTCCATTGAGTAAAAAACACTTCTGATTTCAGGAGGACCATGAGCTGTTGCTATCGATAAGGTGTCTGATTCATCATTTCACCTCGAATAGAAGTAGTGGGGACATTTGTCAGAGGTTGCTTGTTGTGAGCACTGAGGGAACTTGGCCAGATGATTCTGCATCTTTGTTGCATTAGTCACATGATTTGGCACAGTATTTGCAAATGTACACAACTTGTCCTTCTACATTAGCTGCATTGAAATGTCTCCACATCAGATAGTGCCTGTGGCAATTTCCTGTAAAGTCTTGAAAAGAAATGAGTAAAAATGACCCAAATACAATTCCATGTACAGATAAATAGTTAAGCAGTTAGGTTAAACAACTCATTTGTAAGATAAATGCTTTAAAACTAAAACATGTATGGAAACAGGTGAATTAACACTCCGGTTAGCAGGCTCAAGCAAATCTAAAACCCACATGGTAGCAAAAACTAACTAGCAGTAATTGTTAACAAGTTAGAAATGATTTAAAACACACTTGCCTCTAGGCTACTATTTACTAGTTAACAAAAATCATGTACAGTATGTCATATAAAATATATTCACCCCACCCAGTATTGTAATCAAAACTTACCAGAAAGCATGTAGTCCTTGGCTCAGACAGTGTAGTAGTGTTGGCTCAATAGAATCTCATTAGTGTGCAAGATCTTGAGATTTAGCTGTACATGTGATGGATAGAATGCACTGTGCATGCAGAGGGTTGCAATTCCATTGAATTGGGGATAGTTTAACTAAAATATGCCACAAGACCTAGAATTGCCATGTGTATCCCACAAAAAAAAGGTTCACTGTTATAAGCAAACTTTTTTTGATGAATTTAAGCAAAATTCCCCAAATTCCCGGGCTTAAATTCCCATGGAAAATGTCCGGAAAAATTCAGAAAATTTTCCCGGAAAGGCTTCACTGTGTGATGTGCTTCTCTCTGGGTGATTGGTTGGCTCCTGGGAGGTGTGCTGATGTTGGCCCAGAGCAGGTTCCAGAAAGTGTGTGTGCATGCGTGAAGTGCGTGTGTGAGACCTCTATTACACTTGGGTTAGCATCCATGACATACTGCAGCCCGATTGTAAGATTTGACATGACACACTACGACTGCAAAGAAGGCATTTAACTTCAGACACCAGATAAGCCAGACTGTGAATATCATGATAAATCTTTTCATCAGCCTTTCTGATACTGCATTCCACTCACTGTGCATGGCACTACATCAGTTTGACAAATGCCTAGATTTGATGGGTGCTATGCAGAGGCAGCTTAGTGTAAAAAAAGATCATGCTTTGAGAGACAGCTCTACTGCAGGCCTCACGGGGGATATAAATGGTGGGTTGAGGGAAGGGGGCGGATCTCACCCTCCCTCTGGCTTGTTCTGACAAAGGACAGTAGCTGTTCTGGGACTGGGAGCACAACACCCTGAGCAACTCTGGCTCCAGTGATAAAACAGGAAGTGCCTAGGGGGACAGAGAGAGCGAGAGAGCACCATACTGTAGCTCGCAGGTCTACGATCCTATAACCCTATCAAAACCCCCATTTCAACCATCTGGAGCTGCAGAAATGACGCTGATATTGAGCAATGACCACAACACGGTAGCAACCCTTGCTTAGGAAGGCTCATTACAATCTTCTCCAAGTAGGTTAACAATATTGGAGTAGTGGTTAGCAAGTTTACCTACGGGTTGGGAGACATGGTAACCATGCTGAGTTGAGTGAGAGACGTCCAAGACTCTGCAAGGTGGGCAGGATCATTACCGAGACTCATTCTACCCAAGACAATACTGACAGGTACAGTTCGAGTTCTGGAAACACATCCCTTCCAACCTTTCATATAAACAAGGTTTTTTACACAGCAAGTTACAGCAAATGGAGAAATGGAATGAGGAAACAATGAAAGCAATACAGTGGGAATCGTACTTAGATATTCTGTGCTTTAATAAAATAACAAATGGTCAATATATGAAAAACTAGAGACCGAAACACGGTGGGGTGTGAGACAGACTTTGTAAGGCTTTAAAAAAAAAGTGTAATAGATGTATCACAAATGTATGAAAATTTATGAAAGTGTCATGTATAAAAATGACAAATTTTCTTCCAGGCGCTGAGCTTCTTTAGTCATATTTTGGCAGTAATTGTGTATCCAGAGATGTAATTTTCATGAGCCGTTCTTTATTAATCACCATCACAGTCACCACTCCCGGCACAAAGAGTTGGGTGAGGGGTGGGGGGTGTCATCAGGAACGCAGATGCTGTTGAATTGTGAGATGAGTTCTATACGTTAATGTGGACCTGCAGTTCGGATAGTACAGAGATTATTAGCTAAAACATATGTTCAAAGCCAGGATGTTCAGGGTTAATGCAGGTTTTTAACCTTTTAATGTAACCTTTAATTAACTAAGCATAATGCAGGGTCATGTTGATGTTTGTGAGAATTGGGGTAGGAAACAAAAAATATTGTCAGAAGCCTTAAATAAACATAAGGACATGTCTATAAATTCTTAATGTTAATACCTATACATATTTAGATTGAATTATCACTTCACAATTCAATATCAAGTTCAAATAAACCTGATATCATTGGAAGAAGACGTCGACAGTTCCTCCGGACAGGGCTTAAGGGCCCTCAATTGGCTTGAAGGGAAAACCACAAAGAGACATGATGACTAGCCAGCCATTAAATCATTTTCTTTGTAAATCATAGGCCACCAAAGACATGCCATGCTACGTACAGTATGTGGCATGACTGGCCTCTTAGATCTTACTTTTGTGGAACCCTGGGTAATTTAAGTGGGTGAGTGTCTCATCATAATCAATAAACTAGGCGGTCTGATACTGTCCTCCCTTTATCCAAAATGGAGGTACTATAGACCATATGTGGGACGTTTTCAAGGACTAGAGAGAAACAGGAGTGCTTGCCTAGGGACAGGGCAACTCGATACCCTCGCTGTCTGTGGAGCTACAACTGAACCCACAGAGAGAGAAATGCTATAACCTAAGCCTACTGTATCGAGCTATACTTTAGGTCCAGCATCTAAGGAAATACATTGAGAGCAGAGTAATGCCACTAAAATGTATATTGTACCTTGTGACAAGCAAATGAGTACAGACACTACTACTGTTACAGTAATTTGTGTCTTATGTAAAGACTAGACCTGCCATTTTTTCAACCAGGTCAAATCCATATTCCACCATTTCCTTTTTTACAAGTTGGCAATTCAGTTCTCCACTCTTCCTTTAATTTTATTACGTTCACCTTTGACGTTGCTGTGGATACGGTCTGGAAAAATGAATAAATGTTCATTTGAGTAAGCGTCTTTGAGCCTTCCAGGGGGTGACCCTTGGCAGTTGGAAGGTGAATTGAAACTATTAAGAGGTCCAATATTCACTGCTGGTAAGAGGCCCAACATTAAATGCTTGCAAATTAAATAAAAACACTTATTGAGTATGGATGAAAGGAGAAATTAAAGGCCTAATAGCCTTTGAAAATGCAACTGAATATCCAACTCCAGGCTCTGACATTCACAGAATATACACTGAACAAAAATATAAACGCAACATGTAAAGTGTTGGTCCCATGTTTCATGAGCTGAAATAAAAGATCCCAGAAATGTTCCATGAGGACAAAAAGCTTATTTCTCTCAAAATCTTTGCACAAATGTTTACATCCCTGTGTGAGCATTTATCCTTTGCCAAGATAATCCATCCGCCTGACAGGTATGGCTGATTAACAGCATAATCAGTACAGAGGTGCACCTTGTGCTGGGGACAATGAAAGGCCACTAAAATGTGCAGTCTTGACACAGAACACAATCCCACAGATGTCTCAAGTTGAGGGAGCATCCAATTTGCATGCTGACTGCAGGAATGTCCACCAGAGCTGTTGCCAAAGATTTTAATATTAATTTCTCTACCATAAGCCGCCTACAACATCGTTTTAGAGAATTTGACAGTACGTTCAGCCGGCCTCACAACCACAGCCCACATGTAGGGCGTAGTATGGCTGAGCGGTTTGCTGCTGTCAACGTTGTGAACAGAGTGCACCATGGCGGCGGTGGGGTCATGGTATGGGCAGGCGTAAGCTACGGAAAACGAACATAAATGCATTTTATCAATGGACATTTGAATGCACAAAATGCACTGAGACAAGATCCTGAGGCCCTTTGTCATGCCATTCATCCACCACCATCACCTCATGTTTCAGCATGATAATGCATAGCCCCATGTCAAAAGGATCCTGTACAGAATTCCTGGAAGCTGAAAATGTCCCAGTTCTTCCATGACCTGCATACTCACCTGACACGTTACCCATTGAGCAAGTTTGGGATGTTCTGGACCCACGTGTATGACAGCGTGTTCCAGTTCCCGCCAAAATCCAGAAACTTCACACAGCCATTGAAGAAGAGTGGGACAAGATTCCACAGGCTACAATCAACAGCATGATCAACTCTATGTAAAGGAGATGTGTCACGCTGCATGAGGCAAATGGTTGTCACATTAGATACTGAATGGTTTCTGATCCACTCCCGACCTTTTTTAAGGCATATGTGACCAACAGATGCTTATCTGTATTACCAGTCAAGTAAAATCCATAGATTAGAGCCTAATTAATTTTTTCAATTGACTACTTTCCTTATACAGTGGCTTACAAAATTATTCACCCCCTTGGCATTTTTCCTATCTTGTTGTTTACAATCTGGAATTAAAATTGATTTTGTATCATTTGATTTACACAACATGCCTACTTTGAAGATGCAAAATATTTTTTCTTGTGAAACAAACAAGAAATAAAGACACAAAAAAAACAGAAAACTTGACCGTGCATAACTATTCACCCCCGGAAAGTCAATACTTTGTAGAGACACCTTTTGCAGTAATTACAGCTGCAAGCCTCATGGGGTATGTCTCCATGAGCTTGGCACATCTAGCCACTGGGCTCTTTGCCCATTCTCCAAGGCAAAACTGTTCCAGCTCCTTCAAGTTGGATGGGTTCCTCTGGTGTAGAGCAATCTTTAAGCCATACCACAGATTCTCAATTGGATTGAAGTCTGGGCTTTGACCAGGCCATTCCAAGACATTGAAATGTTTCCCCTTAAACCACTCGAGTGTTGCTTTAGCAGTATGCTTAGGGTTATTGTCCTAATCAAATCTCTGGAAGACAAACAGGTTTCCCTCAAGAATGTCCCTGTATTTAGCACCATCCACCCTTCCTTCTATTCTGTTTCCCAGTCCCTGCCAATGAAAAACATCCTCTCAGCATGATGCTGCCACCTACATGCTTCACTATGGGGATGGTGTTCTCGGGGTGATGAGGTGTTGGATTTGAGCCAGACATTAGCATTTTCCTTGATGGCCAAAAAGCTCAATTTCTGTCTCATCTGACCAGAGTACCTTCTTCCATATTCTTTAACTTCTTATGGCTGCAGGGGCAGTATTGAGTAGCTTGGATGAAAAGGTGCCCAGAGGTGCCCAGAGTAAAGTGCCTGCTCTTCCGAAAACACTGAAGTTTCTAAAACTGTTTGAATCATGTCTGTGAGTATAACAGAACTCATATGGCAGGCAAAAACCTGAGAAGAAATCCAAACAGGAAGTAGGAAATCTGAGGTTGGTCGATTTTCAACCCAGCCCTTATTGAATACACAGTGGGATATTGGTGATGTTGGACTTCCTAAGGCTTCCACTAAATGTCAACTGTCTTTAGAAACTTGTTTGAGGATTATACTGTGAAGTGGGACCGAATGAGAGAGGAATGAGTGCGATGTCTGCCAGCTGGTCACGCACATTTCACATGAGAGGTAGCTGCGTTCCTTTGCTTTTCTGAAGACAAAGGAATTCTCTGGTTGGAATATTATTGAAGTTATATGTTAAAAACATCCTAAAAGATTAATTCCATACATCGTTTGACATGTTTCTACGGACAGTAACGGAACTTTGACATTTTGTCTGGAACTAGGGAACGCGCTTCATGACTTTGGATTTGATTACCAAACGTGCTAACAAAAGTAGCTCTTTGGACATAAATGGACATTATCGAACCTATAAAACATCTAATGTGGAACTGGGATCCCTGGGAGTGCATTCTGAGGAAGATCATCAAAAGGTAAGTGAATATTTATAATGTTATTTCTGATGACTCCAACATGGCAGATTTCTCGATTTGATTTCTGAGCGCCGTTCTCAGATTGCATGGTTTGCATTTTCCGTCAAGCTTTTTTGAAATCTGACACAGCGGTTGCATTATGGAGAAGTGTATCTATATTTCCATGTCTAACAACTGTATTTTCATTGACATTTATAATGAGTATTTCTGTAAAATTATGTGGCTCTGCAATATCACCGGATGTTTTTGAAACTAGTGAACATAACGTGACAATGTATACTGAGATCTTTTGATATAAATATGCACTTTATCGGAAAAAAACATACATGTATTGTGTAACATGAGGTCCTATGAGTGTCATCTGATGAAGATCATCAAAGGTTAGTGATTCATTTTATCTCTATTTGTGCTTTTTGTGACTGTTGTTCTGCGGCTTGGCTCTGACCTAAAAATCGTTTGTGGCACTTTCACTGTAAAGCCCATTTGAAAAATCTGACACTTTGGTGGGATTTACAACAAGATTACCTTTAAAATGGTATAAGATACATGTATGTTTGAGGAATTTTTATTATGAGATTTCTGTTTGAATTTGGCGCTCTGCACTTTCACTGGCTGTTGTCATATCAATCCCGTTAACGGGATTGCAGCCCTAAGAAGTTTAAGGCAAACAAATGCCCTCCTTGCCTGGTCTGTGATTTGACAGGTATGTTGTGTGGTGCCATATTCTTGCCATTTTTTAATAAAAAGGATTTAATGGTGATCCATTATCCCAATGGATCACCATTAAATCCTTTTTATTAAAAAATGTTTTGGATATTTTTTTATAACCCAACCCTGATCTGTACTTTGACCCTGACCTATTTGGAGAGCTCCTTGGTTTTCATAGTGCCGCTTGCTTGGTGGTGCCCCTTGCTTAGTGGGGTTGCAGACTCTGGGGCCTTTCTGAACAGGTGTATATATACACACACCGAGATCATGTGACAGATCATGTGACACTTAAATAAAGTCCACCTGTGTGCAATCTAACTAATTATGGTGACTTCTGAAGGTAATTGGTTGCACCAAATCTTATTTAGGGGCTTCATAGTAAAGGGGGTAAACATATTTGCACGCACCACTTCTCCATATTTTAACAAGTAATTTTTTTCATTTCACTTCACTTCACCAATTTGGACTATTTTGTGTATGTCCATTACATGAAATCCAAAGAAAATCCATTTAAATTACAGGTTGTAATGCAACAAAATAGGAAAAAACACCAAGGGGGATGAATACTTTTGCAAGGCACTGTATGAACTCTAACACAGTAAAATCTTAGAAATTGTTGTATGTTGTGTGTATATCATTGTTCAGTATATTCTCTAAAGTGAAAGAGTAAATCGGATCTCGCAGTGAGTGAAAACTCCCGTGTGCACTACTGAACCGAGCTGGCACAGACTGATTGGAGCTGGATCACAAAATCTCCCATCAATCACCCTGTGTTTTTCTCGGAGAATATGCATGAACACATGAGAACCCACCACACCGCAGTGATCATAGTATCATATCGCTGTCAAGGCTGACCTATAAAAACTCTGGTTAAGAGACCATGACTCTTTCGCACAGGATTACTGAATATTTCATTGTTGGATAACACACACACTGCACAGGCTTTAGTAGAAGAACTACTCCTAACACAGGGACAGAGTCTTTGATGACGATCACCTGAACAAGGCCATCTAAAGCAGGATGCGGGAGACAAGTATGTTCAGCCGTGATCTGTGACAGCTTTGCTGGTGGTGTTCTTCATTTTTCATGAGAGCTCAATGTTGGAGCGCAACTTGTAAAACCGAACTCCTCTTGTGGCAGGCCTTGGCTTGGCTTTGATCTTTTTTTATCCACCTCTTATTGGGAGCAAGAGGAGAGAAGACTCACATGTTCTTTTGAACTCTTGTCTATGGCAGCATGAGGGCCAGCAATTCCCAATTTCTGTACCCGACACGTGCATTGGTCTACCCTCTCTACATGGTGAATTAGCTATAGCATCTTGTGTTCAAGAATGATAGTGAGTCATTGCCTATTCTCCTGAAATTGCATTACCATATAGGTTGAAGAACAATCATAAGACATGGTAGAACTACATAATTGATGGGCTTTAAATGGATTTGCCAATTTGCAAAGTGACAAACAAAAAAGACTGCAAAACAAGTGACAGCAAACACTTAACATAAAAGTTAGTCAACATGCATTAAAAACAGGAAACAATGCAACACGAAAGACTACATCTGTTTCCTTCAATTCCTGTCATCATTAAGCAGTCATCATCATTTTACCCTTTTACACTGCAGCCCTAATACAGTGTAATTGCTGGCTCTCCAAACAGACACTCTAATGCATACTTATGAGCACAAGCAGTAGCAGGTCCAATGTCTCTGCATGCTGGAGAATCTCAACCAGGCATTTCCACTGATCTATGGACAATAATGATGTTGAGATTAACAGAGGGCATTGCAACTTGATGGGCATAAAGTCAGGAGGCCTATACTTGGTCCACTTTGGTTGACTTGCATGTGAATAAGCTTTCTTTGAGTCTCTGGCTTCTGTATTAATTGTCCATTGGACTTTCTTTTTCCCCCCTTTTTTAAAATCTCATCCTCAAATGCAGTGCAATACCCCACATCCCATGTCGGACTGCTTTCATGGTAACACAAAATAAATAGACTTACAGGGAAATAAAAGCGGCCACTGAAGCTTGGATCAGACTGTTGTGCTATTCTGTGTAGAGGTCGACCGATTATGATTTTCCAACGCCGATACTGATTATTGAAGGACCAAAAAAGCCAATACCGATTAAATCGGCCAATTTATTTATTTATTTATTTGTAATAATGACAATTACAACAATCCTGAATGAACACTCAAATAAAATCTATTTAGCCTCAAGTAAATAATGAAACATATTCAATTTGGTTTAAATAATGCAAAAACAAAGTGTTGGACAAGAAAGTAAAAGTGCAATATGTGCTATGTAAGAAAGCTAACGTTTCAGTTCCTTCCTCAGAACATGAGAACATATGAAAGCTGGTGGTTCCTTTTAACATGAGTCTTCAATATTCCCAGGTAACAAGTTTTAGGTTGTAGTTATTATAGGAATTATAGGACTATTTCTCTATACCATTTGTATTTCATTAACCTTTGATTATTGGATATTCTTATAGGCACTTTAGTATTGCCAGTGTAACAGTATAGCTTCCGTCCCTCTCCTCGCTCCTCCCTGGGCTTGAACCAGCAACACAACGACAACAGCCACCATCGAAGCAGAGTTACCCATGCAGAGCAAGGGGAACAACTACTAGAAGGCTCAGAGCGAGTGACGTTTGAAACGCTATTAGTGCGCGCTAACTAGCTAGCCATTTCACTTCGGCTACACCAGCCTCATCTCGGGAGTTGATAGGCTTGAAGTCATAAACAGCGCAATGCTTGACGCACAACGAAGAGCTGCTTGCAAAACGCACGAAAGTGCTGTTTGAATGAATGTTTACGCACCTGCTTCTGCCTACCACTGCTCAGTCAGATACATAGATAGCTTACAAATAATAACAACAAAAAATATCTAGTTAACAGAAGAAAGGAAGACAAAATAAGGACAGAAGAAAAAGGAAAAGAAAAAGGACAACAAAGTGAAACCTCTAAAGAAACAAGAGACCATAATACAAGAAACAGCACTATAGAGAGATAGAACAACAACAACGCAGCCACTGCCAGCTAGCCTACTTCAGCAGTACTGTATCATTTGAATTATTTTAGTCAATAAGATTCCTGCTACGTAAGCTTAACTTTCTGAACATTCGAGACGTGTAGTCCACTTGTCATTCCAATCTCCTTTGCATTAGCGTAGCCTCTTCTGTAGCCTGTCAACTATGTGTCTGTCTATCCCTGTTCTCTCCTCTCTGCACAGACCATACAAACGCTCCACACCGCGTGGCCGCGGCCACTCTAATCTGGTGGTCCCAGCGCGCACGACCCACGTGGAGTTCCAGGTCTCCGGTAGCCTCTGGAACTGCCGATCTGCGGCCAACAAGGCAGAGTTCATCTCAGCCTATGCCTCCCTCCAGTCCCTCGACTTCTTGGCACTGACGGAAACATGGATCACCACAGATAACACTGCTACTCCTACTGCTCTCTCTTTGTCCGCCCACGTGTTCTCGCACACCCCGAGAGCTTCTGGTCAGCGGGGTGGTGGCACCGGGATCCTCATCTCTCCCAAGTGGTCTTTCTCTCTTTCTCCCCTTACCCATCTGTCTATCGCCTCCTTTGAATTCCATGCTGTCACAGTTACCAGCCCTTTCAAGCTTAACATCCTTATCATTTATCGCCCTCCAGGTTCCCTCGGAGAGTTCATCAATGAGCTTGATGCCTTGATAAGCTCCTTTCCTGAGGACGGCTCACCTATCACAGTTCTGGGCGACTTTAACCTCCCCACGTCTACCTTTGACTCATTCCTCTCTGCCTCCTTCTTTCCCTCCTCTCCTCTTTTGACCTCACCCTCTCACCTTCCCCTCTACTCACAAGGCAGGCAATACGCTCAACCTCATCTTTACTAGATGCTGTTCTTCCACTAACCTCACTGCAACTCCCCTCCAAGTCTCCGACCACTACCTTGTATCCTTTTCCCTCTCGCTCTCATCCAACACTTCCCACACTGCCCCTACTCGGATGGTATCGCGCCGTCCCAATCTTCGCTCTCTCTCCCCGCTACTCTCTCCTCTTCCATCCTATCATCTCTTCCCTCTGCTCAAACCTTCTCCAACCTATCTCCTGATTCTGCCTCCTCAACCCTCCTCTCCTCCCTTTCTGCATCCCTTGATTCTCTATGTCCCCTATCCTCCAGGCCGGCTCGGTCCTCCCCTCCCGCTCCGTGGCTCGACGACTCATTGCGAGCTCACAGAACAGGGCTCCGGGCAGCCGAGCGGAAATGGAGGAAAACTCGCCTCCCTGCGGACCTGGCATCCTTTCACTCCCTCCTCTCTACATTTTCCTCTTCTGTCTCTGCTGCTAAAGCCACTTTCTACCACTCTAAATTCCAAGCATCTGCCTCTAACCCTAGGAAGCTCTTTGCCACCTTCTCCTCCCTCCTGAATCCTCCTCCCCCCTCCTCCCTCTCTGCAGATGACTTCGTCAACCATTTTGAAAAGAAGGTCGACGACATCCGATCCTCGTTTGCTAAGTCAAACGACACCGCTGGTTCTGCTCACACTGCCCTACCCTGTGCTCTGACCTCTTTCTCCCCTCTCTCTCCAGATGAAATCTCGCGTCTTGTGACGGCCGGCCGCCCAACAACCTGCCCGCTTGACCCTATTCCCTCCTCTCTTCTCCAGACCATTTCCGGAGACCTTCTCCCTTACCTCACCTCGCTCATCAACTCATCCCTGACCGCTGGCTACGTCCCTTCTGTCTTCAAGAGAGCGAGAGTTGCACCCCTTCTGAAAAAACCTACACTCGATCCCTCCGATGTCAACAACTACAGACCAGTATCCCTTCTTTCTTTTCTCTCCAAAACTCTTGAACGTGCCGTCCTTGGCCAGCTCTCCCGCTATCTCTCTCAGAATGACCTTCTTGATCCAAATCAGTCAGGTTTCAAGACTAGTCATTCAACTGAGACTGCTCTTCTCTGTATCACGGAGGCCCTCCGCACTGCTAAAGCTAACTCTCTCTCCTCTGCTCTCATCCTTCTAGACCTATCGGCTGCCTTCGATACTGTGAACCATCAGATCCTCCTCTCCACCCTCTCCGAGTTGGGCATCTCCGGCGCGGCCCACGCTTGGATTGCGTCCTACCTGACAGGTCGCTCCTACCAGGTGGCGTGGCGAGAATCTGTCTCCTCACCACGCGCTCTCACCACTGGCGTCCCCCCAGGGCTCTGTTCTAGGCCCTCTCCTATTCTCGCTATACACCAAGTCACTTGGCTCTGTCATAACCTCACATGGTCTCTCCTATCATTGCTATGCAGACGACACACAATTAATCTTCTCCTTTCCCCTTCTGATGACCAGGTGGCGAATCGCATCTCTGCATGTCTGGCAGACATATCAGTGTGGATGACGGATCACCACCTCAAGCTGAACCTCGGCAAGACGGAGCTGCTCTTCCTCCCGGGAAGGACTGCCCATTCCATGATCTCGCCATCACGGTTGACAACTCCATTGTGTCCTCCTCCCAGAGCGCTAAGAACCTTGGCGTGATCCTGGACAACACCCTGTCGTTCTCAACTAACATCAAGGCGGTGGCCCGTTCTTGTAGGTTCATGCTCTACAACATCCGCAGAGTACGACCCTGCCTCACACAGGAAGCAGCGCAGTTCCTAATCCAGGCACTTGTCATCTCCCGTCTGGATTACTGCAACTCGCTGTTGGCTGGGCTCCCTGCCTGTGCCATTAAACCCCTACAACTCATCCAGAACGCCGCAGCCCGTCTGGTGTTCAACCTTCCCAAGTTCTCTCACGTCACCCCGCTCCTCCGCTCTCTCCACTGGCTTCCAGTTGAAGCTCGCATCCGCTACAAGACCATGGTGCTTGCCTACGGAGCTGTGAGGGGAACGGCACCTCAGTACCTCCAGGCTCTGATCAGGCCCTACACCCAAACAAGGGCACTGCGTTCATCCACCTCTGGCCTGCTCGCCTCCCTACCACTGAGGAAGTACAGTTCCTGCGCAGCCCAGTCAAAACTGTTCGCTGCTCTGGCCCCCCAATGGTGGAACAAACTCCCTCACGACGCCAGGACAGCGGAGTCAATCACCACCTTCCGGAGACACCTGAAACCCCACCTCTTTCAGGAATACCTAGGATAGGATAAAGTAATCCTTCTCACCCCCCTTAAAAAATTTAGATGCACTATTGTAAAGTGGCTGTTCCACTGGATGTCTTAAGGTGAACGCACCAATTTGTAAGTCGCTCTGGATAAGAGCGTCTGCTAAATTACTTAAATGTAATGTAAATGTAGATACTTGTATGCTCAGTCTGATTATATGCAACGCAGGACACGCTAGATAATATCTAGTAATATCATCAACCATGTGTAGTTAACTAGTGATTATGATTGATTGTGCTTATAAGACAAGTTAACCTCTTCAGTCGACCCTCTACTTTTTTGAACATTCTGTTAAAAATCGCGCAACATTTCAGCGCCCTGCTACTCATGCCAGGAATATAGTATATGCATTTGCTTAGTCTGTGTGGATAGAAAAAACTGGTTAAATCACTGCTGTGGCTTTACCAGAACGGCATTTACATCGAAAAGCACAGGAAAAACTGATCACTGAAAATGGGGAAAATATATCCATGCGCTACTTGAACCCATTGATAAACGTGAACCACAATTAATTGACTGAGGTTGCAGTACCTACAGCTTCCACAGGGTGTCTAGAGTCTTGTCATTTCCCTTCGAGTTTTTTCTTGGTCAAACACATACAGGACACCGTATCTAATCCGGTCTAGGACCGGATATTTTCGTTGAGTTTCTAGCCGGACATTTTTCCAGACGGACAGCTAATGATCTTTACATCGCCTCCTGATGAATTTTATCGCTTATTAACGTTTACTAATACCTAAAGTTGCATTACAAACGTATTTCGAAGTGTTTTGTGAAAGTTTATCGTCGACTTTTTGAATTTTAAAAAATGACGTTACGTTTTGAAACAATGTTTTTTTCGTTTATCACACAGTCTACATATAACGATATCTAGGCTTTATATGGACCGATTTAATCGAAATAAAGACCCAAATAGTGTTTATGGGACATCTAGGAGTGCCAACAAAGAAGATGGTGAAAGGTAATGAATGTTTTCTATTTTATTGTGCGGTTTGTGTAATTTTGTTGTGTATTTTGTTTACGTCCCCTGTGGGTCTTTTGGGGTGTTACATGCTATCAGATAATAGCTTCTCGTGCTTTCGCCGAAAAGCATTTTAAAAATCTGACTTGTTGCCTGGATTCACAACGAGTGTAGCTTTAATTCGATACCCTGCATGTGTATTTTAATGAACGTTTGAGTTTTAACTAATACTATTAGCATTTAGCGTAGCGCATTTGCATTACCAGAGCTCTAGTTGGGACGCAAGCGTCCCGAGTAGAAGCAACAGGTTAAATGCTAGCTAGCAACCTACCTTGGCTTACTGCATTCGCGTAAAAGGCAGTCTCCTTGTAGAAGGCAAAGAGAGAGAGAGCCAGGTGGTTATAGCGTTGGACTAGTTAAATGTAAGGTTGCAAGATTGGATCCCCGAACTGACAAGGTGAAAATCTGTCGTTCTGCCCCTCGAGACAGTTAACCCACCGTTCCTAGGCCGTCATTGAAAATAAGAATGTGTTCTTAACTGACTTGCCTAGTTAAATAAAAAGGTATCTAAAAAATATACACTGCTCAAAAAAATCAAAGGGAACACTTAAACAACACAATGTAACTCCAAGTCAATCACACTTCTGTGAAATCAAACTGTCCACTTAGGAAGCAACACTGATTGACAATACATTTCACATGCTGTTGTGCAAATGGAATAGACAACATGTGGAAATTGTCAATTAGCAAGACACCCCCAATAAAGGAGTGGTCTGCAGGTGGTGACCACAGACCACTTATCAGTTCCTATGCTTCCTGGCTGATGTTTTGGTCACTTTTGAATGCTGGCAGTGCTTTCACTCTAGTGGTAGCATGAGACAGAGTCTACAACCCACACAAGTGGCTCAGGCAGTGCAGCTCATCCAGGATGGCACATCAATGTGAGCTGTGGCAAGAAGGTTTGCTGTGTCTGTCAGCGTAGTGTCCAGAGCATGGAGGCGCTACCAGGAGACAGGCCAGTACATCAGGAGACGTGGAGGAGGCCGTAGGAGGGCAACAACCCAGCAGCAGGACCGCTACCTCCGCCTTTGTGCAAGGAGGAGCACTGCCAGAGCCCTGCAAAATGACCTCCAGCAGGCCACAAATGTGCATGTGTCTGCTCAAACGGTCAGAAACAGACTCCATGAGGGTGGTATGAGGGCCCGACGTCCACAGGTGCAGGACGTTTGGCATTTGCCAGAGAACACCAAGATTGGCAAATTCGCCACTGGCGCCCTGTGCTCTTCACAGATGAAAGCAGGTTCACACTGAGCACATGCGACAGACGTGACAGTCTGGAGACGCCGTGGAGAACATTCTGCTGCCTGCAACATCCTCCAGCATGACCGGTTTGGCGGTGGGTCAGTCATAGTGTGGGGTGGCATTTCTTTGGGGAGCCGCACAGCACTCCATGTGCTCGCCAGAGGAAGCCTGACTGCCATTAGGTACCGAGATGAGATCCTCAGACCCCTTGTGAGACCATATGCTGGTGCGGTTGGCCCTGGGTTCCTCCTAATGCAAGACAATGCTAGACCTCATGTGGCTGGAGTGTGTCAGCAGTTCCTGCAAGAGGAAGGCATTGATGCTATGGACTGGCCCGCCCGTTCCCCAGACCTGAATCCAATTGAGCACATCTGGGACATCATGTACCTATGATGAAAATTACAGGCCTCTCATCTTTTTAAGTGGGAGAACTTGCACAATTGGTGGCTGACTAAATACTTTTTTTGCCCCACTGTATGTATGTATGTATGTATGTATTTTTTATTTATTTATTTTAAATCGGCGCCCAAAAATACCAATTTTCGATTGTTATGAAACTTGAAATTGGCCCTAATTAAAATCGGCCTTTCCGATGAATCAGTCGACCTCTAATTGTATATTCCTTCTTCCACACATGTTACCCACTTACTAAACTGATTAACTAATGCAATGCACATCTCTTCTAAAACATACAGTGAGGCATATGAAATCCATCCTTTTTTCCCCCAAACCTGTCTAAACTGGCTGATCGCTTTAGAATGAACTCGAAATGTGTGAATCTCAGTCGGATCAATAGAGGGCACAGATCACAGGCTTTCGCATCAACACTCTCCACATTATTGGGTGGCTCAGCAGCAGCAAATGGAAGTAATTGATTTTCCCCCCGTGTGGTCCTGCCTGTTAATTTAAGGATCCACATCCTCAATGATTGTGTTCCACAGACTCAGACAGAAGGGGGAAATAGGCTCAGTAACCAGGTTTCACAAGTCTACCACTACAGTCCTCTCCAAATTGTCAAAATCTTACCCACAAACTCTTTTCAATTTCACCTCTTTATTGCTTTCAATAACACTCTTTAGCTTGCCTAGGTATTTGTTCTTCTAGATATTGCCTGTGAACATACCAAATATTTGGTCTACTCTTTATACTCCATCTTACCATTCTTTGTAGGCCTATTAAATATTATAAGAGACGCCTTATCCCTGAACGAGGTTTTCACATGAGCCAACCTCATCCTGCCTGTCTCTCTTAGGTACCCTGTCATTACAGTCTCTTGCTTACAATAAGCAGTGGCGGGCTGCCTCCCCACACCGCTGTTAGACTGATGTGCCTCGTTGGATGTTTGTACACACAATGCAAACGCACAAACATACACATACTCCGAAAGCACTGCTGCTCTACACATCTCACAAAGTGGCTTGTTTACAGCAAATTCTCCACACTCAGCAGAAAGAGATCCAATTGGCTGTGTGTGTGTGTGTGTGTGTGTGTGTGTGTGTCTCATTTGTAAAGTTGGAGGTACAACAAAGCCACACATAAATCCACACAAACAGGGATTCATGCGGGTGAATGTGAAATTTGACTTTGCACAAAGCATTCACAACAGGACACTCACTATACAGTGATTCTAAGGGGAAAGGCTGTCAAAATAGAGAGGGAGAAAGAGAGTACAGAGACGTTCCTCTACCCTTCAGTTGATCGCTCTGTGCCGACGCATAGGGACTCTCATGCAATACGCACAAAGCAACACGACCAAAATCCCAAGAAAACATCTGAGGTTACCATAGTAACGATATGACACATCGTTATAGAACACCATCATCCCCTGTTTGCTGGCTGCATTCTCTCTGCTGAAATGACATAAGTAATTCACTGTGATTCCATGATTTTACTATTATTCCCTCATTGGTCAGATGAGTCCTCATAAAAGACACTCCGGGATCGTATTAATTAAGCACCACACAGAATGGACTGAAACAAAGAGGGACTACCGGAACTTGTCCAATATGAAATAGGGATGCACGATATATCGGTAAGGATATCGGAATTGGACGATATTAGCTAAAAATGCCAGCATCAGCCAGATGTCTAGTTTAACGCCGATGTCCAAAAACCGATGTCAAATCTGACCTGCATACCTATATAAAACGTAGGTAGATGACGTAATGACGCCACGAAAAACAGCACTACACTTGCAACACAGCATTCCTAACCTAGCCCACAATGTCTGCTGTGTGGAACTATTTTGATGTTTCAGAGGACAATAACAAAAAGGTCATACGTTTGTGCTGCTATTATTTCACGAGGGGAGAAAGTGAAATCCTTCAATACCACAAACCTAATTACTCATTTGAAAGTGCATGACCCCCAGACATTCAGCGACTACTACTGATCATAGCATTTGTGTTCAAGACTGTCTGATCTGAAATCCCGTAGCTGTGGCCTTGGACGGATTCATGTAAATGTATCTTATTGTAATTCGGTCTTCTCAAACCAACGTGGATATTTTTTTTAATTACTTAAAAGTCTGTGCCAGACTGACGTGTCTCTAAATGGATAGAATTTTGTAGATCTGACAGAGGTGTGGGTATTGCCATATTCCTAAAAACGACTTTGAATGTCGCTGTGTGTATTACCACCTCTGTCCCCAAGCAATATGATGTCTTGTCCTATATGTGCGACTGGGTAATAATGCCCAACTAACGTCAGTGGGAGTTTATCACCCTCCGTCGGCCCTCCCTATTGCTCTTAGCAAGATGTGGGACTTGCTGTCTAACTATGCTAAATCTGAATTATTAATATTGGGTGATCTTAACCTGGATTGGTTGATGCTAGTTTTGACTTGAAATATATTTGTATTGAGCTAAATTGAACTAAACCAACCTGCCCCACCATAAAACACCCAGATAAATCTACTCTTTTGGATATCATTCTTACAAACGCCACTCATATGTATACAGCCAATGGAATCTTTGCTAACGAGCTCAGTGACCATTGCCCGATTGGCTGCATTAGAGATAAGCAACCTAAACGGCTCCGCGCATGATTACAAAAATGTATTTTCGAACTTTGAATCAGTAACCTTTCCTGGAGTTTTGTGATTGGGAGGTTGTGTCCTCGATCTCTGATTCGGATCCTTAAATGTTTAACCTCTGTTCAACTCTGTTGTAGATAAGCAAGCCTCATAACAGATTAAGGGTAAAGGACAGATCTAACTCATGGTTCACTCATGAATTGTCTAAAAGATTTCATGAAAGAAACTTGGGCTAAGGCTAGACTGACTAATTCTACCTTTGACTGGCAGTCCTTCAGACATTTGAGAAAGATGTTGTACTCTGCATTTCTAACCAGAGTCAACATACTTCTTGAACTGTATATCTGAGAGTGGTGGAAATCCAGCTACATTCTGGAAAGTGGTCAAATCTATTGAATAAAACTCCAACCCACATTGCCCCACCAGGTTATGACAGCCTCTGGTCACATAACAGACAAAACAATTAATTTGTGGGTACTTTAAATAACCATTTTGCCTCAGCTGGCCACCTATTTGAAATAATAGTTTATGAAAATAAGTTCCACTAGAGGGGGTCCCCTATTCACCTAGCAGAGAATGATGCACTTCCAGGCACTGACTTTTTTTTTTTTAATAGTTTAACCATTTTGTCAATGATGTACTAAGTGCCTTGTGGATTTTTGTTTAAAAAATAATCACACGATTTACTGTAGCTTTCTTCCCCCTTCATTATAGAACCTTTGATCCAAATGTTGTATTCAACATTTGCTTCTGGTGCTATCCCTAAGATCTGGAAGGTGGTGCATGTCCTCCTCTTCACAAAGGTGGGGGATCCTGACCTAGATAAGTATCGCCCTTATTTCAAAATGATCTTAGCTTGCAAAAATATTAGTCACAGGCAAACTCAACTAATAACTAACTTCAAATGATATGCTTAACGTGCACCAATCTGATTTTAGCTCTGGACATAGCACCGTCTTAGCAGCTATGCTAGTCTTAAATGTGTTAAATTGCTTAGATCATAGGAATCACTGTGCTGCCATATTTATAGACCTAGCCAAGGCCTTTGATACTGTCGACCATCCCCTACTCATCCAAAGGTTGTCTGAAATGGGCCTCGACCATCTTGCAAGTGGTTTGGGAACGATCTGTCAAACAGGACACAATGTGTGCTTTCTGATGGTGTCAAGTTACCTCGATTTTGGGACCTGTCCTCTTTACTATTATTTATATACATATTATTGGTCTATCTGCAAGACTCTGTAACATTCACCTGTACGCAGCTGACACTTATGTATGCTATTGCCCCTACTGCTGACCAGGCTGTTAGAGCTGCAATCAGATTTTGTTGCCTTGCAGAAAGCCTTGTTGATTGAGAATTGGTACTTAATGCATTTTCTAATTATCGTAGAACTATTTCAGGTGGTTTACATATTTTTGCATTGGATAGTTCTCTCATCGAGCAAGTTTCTGCTTATAAATATCTGGGCTTTTGGATTGACAAAAATATGATATTTACAAAACATACGGATGAGCTAGTCAAGAAGTTGAAATTTAAAGTAGGCTTCTTTTATAGAAATAGATCATGCCTCTCCCTAAACCGCAGGTGCAGGTAGCTCTTGATTGTGGGGACACCATTTATCAGAATGCAGCAGCCACCATTCTAAAACCCTTGGATGCAGTGTACCATAGCACGCTTCGCTTTATCACAGGTGACAGGTTTAATACTCATCACTGCAACTTTTATCATATGGTCAGCTGGACCGCTCTAAATTCACGTCGAGCACTTAATTTCTCCCAAAGTTCTGCTGCACAAGCTTCCAAAATATCGCACTTCTATGTTAAAGAATAAAAAAAACTAAGCACCAAACACACTCACAGGGTTTGTTAACTCGAGGTCCCTCATGTATCTACCATCATAGGTAAATAAAACTAAACACCCCCCCCCCATGATTGGAATAATTTACAATCCTCATTACATCTTGAATCTGTGGCGCCAATAGGGCAAATTAAAATGCTGATGAGGAATGAATTCACGGAGGTTAGCAAGTGTCTTGGTTGATTGTATGTTTGTGTTGTATCTTGTAGTTTTTTTTGTGTGTGAATTGTTTGTTCTCAGGGCACCACTGAGAATGAGACCCTGATCTCAACTGGGCTCCCCTGAAGAAATAAACGTTACATTAAAAAAATAACACCAACAAAAATGTGCTACATTGTGCCCTTATGAATACAACTCAGGCAAGGGCTCCACCCAGACCAATATTAAAGCCATTTGTCCTGAGTGCATCCTGAAATACCCTCTCTTAAGGTCATACTGCATCTCCACACTCAAGAGTC